>NC_079226.1:10633948-10686451 GCF_029633865.1 Lampris incognitus
GTCCAGCGGGAGAACTGCAAGACCCGCATCCAGCGGCAGACGGAGATCATGGGGAAGGAGGTTTCACGGGAGCAGATCGAAGAGATGATCGAAACGGGGAAGTGGAACGTGTTCTCCGAGAACCTCCTGACCGACGGGAAGATGGCGCGGTCAGCGCTGACAGAGATCGAGAACCGCCACCGGGAGCTGCTAGACCTGGAGAGTCGGATAAGGGACATTCATGAGCTCTTCTTTCAAATGGCCCTGCGGGTAGAGGAGCAGGGCGCCATGCTGGACAATGTGGAGGCCAACGTGCTTGCCACTATAGACTACGTGGCCAAGGGGACCAGGCAGATTGAGAAGGCCGTGAGGTACAAGGAGAGCAACCCGTGCAAACGTCTCTTCTGCTGCTGTTTCCCCTGCTGTCGATAGCAAGATGCCATCAAATAACGCCGTTCCACCAAGGAAGGTCTCAAGCCTACGGCGTTCAGAGCGTAGCTTGCTTCATTAATATGCTGTATTTCCTGGTAAAACAGGATATTAGGGTGGGACAAAATGTAGGGAGGGGTGTGATTTGATTGGACGATGCATAACGTTTTTATGATATTATTGGTTGCAGTGTTGCTCGCCCGCCTGCTCGGACCTGGTGATACAATCACAAAAACTTGATTTTATAGGAAGTTAAGGTGATTAGATTTAGAAGTAAAAGAGGTAAAATTCAAAATGTTTGTGATTTTTTTTTGTTTTTTTTGGCATAAGTTGTTGAACAGGATGATAATATGACTACGGAAATTCAACTTCCAGTGTGCCTCAGCCAACCGTGTCCTGCTTTAGTTTGCATATTTATTTTTGCTTAAATGAAGACTCGTCCCCAGCTCACTTCATGCCACGGTAACGATGAAATGGCCTTCGATGTTCTTGACGAGCTGGTCTCAGGAAACTGAAACAAAAAAGTCTTATATATGTCTTTGCGTTTTCATTTCAGACCACAAGTCTATTTGCAAATGTGTACAGTGTGAAAAAGGATATTGTATTTCCTGTTATATTATATTTGCCTCACCATGAATCTGCAAAACTTCAGTGCTTTTGGCACTCACCTTCAGTGCCGAGTCTGATTTTTAAAAAGAAACGTGTTCATATGTCATATTTAAGCAATACAAAATATCATTTCATTATTTGTTTCTTATTAATTATCTTATATTGACTTTAAAATTTATACGTTGGAGCATTTGAGTTTACATCCTGAGAACATTGCTGCACTTTTAGATTATTATTTTTTTCATACACGGCCTCACACTTTTGAAATTTGGTGAACACGATAAGGCCTCTGTGGCCATTTAACCTATCTTCAGCAAACAAGATCGAGCTGTATTCGTTGTACAACTTTCCATTAGGTTTACCCCCCATTGATATGGATGTTGGTGGCTATCACAGGGCTTGTTCACCCCATTTCACGCGGCCTAACCTCATTTTGTTGCCTCCCCTTGTAAGCGTGAGGTTGTGTATTGTGCCCATGATGAGGTTCAGTATTGTGTCATGGTTTCCTGACTGACACAATCTGTATTCAAAGGAACTCTCTGACAGGCATAGTTAGTCAGAGTACCATTTCAGACAAGGGTTTCTATTCTTTTTCCACACACAAAGACACCTAGTTAGACATGTGGAATACGGTGGTACAGAGGGCTGGACGCTGTGGTCAGAGCACGTCTTTGGACATTGGGTCAGCGTCCTATGTAGTAGCCTAAATGAAGTAGCAGTAAGATTAAAACACTATATTTCATGTTTACTGAAAGGTCTCACACATGAAGAATGAACCACAGCTGTTACTGACATGTTCTCTGGTAGAATGACGTGAACTGAGCTGCAGCAAAGGTAGCATGCCCTAAACCAGAAACACCAGCAAATGTATTCAAATTGACTCAGCATTAAGAAGTCAGTCTCAATGACATGTTTTGCCACACAACCAGGCTGCACACAATAGCTCTGGTATGACTAATATTCAGGTTTGAAGTGATTGGTATGTCTATATTATTCGCACTTGGTTTGAAGAAGGTATCGGGGCTGTCCGGGTAGCATAGCGGTCTATTCCATTGCCTAACCAATGGGTCTCTTCCGTTGCCTACCACGGGTATCGCTGGTTCGAATCCCTGTGTTACTTCTGGCTTGGTCGGTCATACCTACAGACACAATGCATCCTGTGCATAACTGTAGCCCACTGACTTCCGGTTTCAATCCCAGCAGTCATACCGGTTCATTGCCGTATGCTATCGTCAATGAGATACTGCTGGCAATGCCGACAAGATTTACCACATGTAACACTTGTGTCACTATCTCACACTGGACTAGATCTAGGCTCGTAGGGAGTGGTTGAGCGACAAAATATCAGACCAGAGACTGGGGCTACCAAAGGAAAAAAGCTGTCAATTTAATGACAAAATAGCGTAAATTCCCTTGAAACATGAAAACTATTCACAGCTATGTGTCACACATTCATACTTAGATCCCTGGTTTGAATCCCTTTTTTAATCCCAATTAAGTTGTTTTAGGTTCAGGTTTCTAATTAGTTTAGTCAATTATCTATTTTATATTTTCCAATTAAGATGAGACCGGTCTATATTTTTCCTAGGATAACAGTCTATTGTATCAAGCTAGACCTATTTTGTTTCAGTTATTTTATCCCTTGAGTTAACTCTTGTTAGTTTCAGGTGAATCAGGTAAGTCTACATTCTAAAATCCCCTTTTTTTTCAGGTAAGTTGACCCTTTAAGATTAAACCTTGCAGGAAAAACCATTCGAATTCACCGTTCAACTCAAAACATCAATATACAGTCAGCCACATTAACAATTTAACCTCAATAACTGCAATGTTACACTTAACAGGGTATCCCTTTCTATTCAGTTCAGTTCAATGTCAACAGTTCGGTTCAAGTCTCACTGTGAGTGAGGGAAAATCCAATCCTAGCAACAATGGCAAAGCAGTGGGCAGCTTTTGATAGGTCAAACCGTGTTCTTTCAGTGGTGGGGGGGGGGTCAGAATTCCTTAGGGGTGGCTCGCCGTCTGGTGTCACGTGCACGCGTGCTGTCTCCCAGTCACACACGATGAAGAATCCTCTTCGATACCTCAGTCCTGGGAAACGCTCCCGGGACAGAAAACCTGGCCTGCACAACAGGCCATACAAAAAATAACATTTCTCGCAACAGTGCTTACAAAACGCTTCAATCATCAAAATAAATGGTGTGACGTGCGTGGATAAGAAGACACGCTGGCCGCTGGCTGGCGAGTCTGACCCTTTAGTCGAGCGGTTAGCGATGCCTCCTGCGGTGCGGGCGATACGGGTTCGCGTCCCGGCCGCGGCAGTTCCTGTGGTTGCGTTGCCCCCTGAATTCGCTACAGTATATTCTACTCCAAAAGTTGACTAAAATGGCTGTGGCGGAGAGATACTTCTTCTCTCGCCGTCAGTTCTTGACTGTGCTCGCCGTCAACTAGGCTACTTCAATTATTTCAGTGACACAAAATAAATTTGCAAAATGTCAAGAACAAGCGCATCCTCCTCTTTCCTTATCAAAATACAAAACACAGTTATGAACTTCTCGAATCAAGCATCTATCCTATCTTTTCCCGAGTCATGCTTCAGTACCTTGTTAGCCAGCTTTTACAGTAGCTAACTCAAGTACAACGTGTTCATTCAAATCCAATAACACGAAAGGAAACGTACCAAAAGCGTCTAGTTCTAAATCTTCCCACAGTCTCCAGCTCTGGTTTTGTTGAATAACTTGATCAATTCCCCGTTTTAGATGTATCTAGCTAATGCCGTTTTCTTACACCTTTTCTTTCTGTCGTTGCTAGCTAGCCTCGCTCTAGTCTAGTGAGTGTCGTTAGCTGCACTGAGGCCGTGTGGGGAGGAGCTTAAAGGGGAAGTCCTGTTCCATTTTTAAAGGGGTTGTCAAATCATTTTCTATTACCATGTATCAAATTCTTTCCTATTGTAGCGAATTCGGGAGGCAGTCCGGGAACCGCCACACGAACCCGTATCTCCTGCACCGCAAGCGACAACGTTAACCAGTCGACTAAATGACCAACGTGTCTACTTATCCATGCACGTTACACTAACCCCCCCCCTCCTTCGGGAAGCGCGTCCTCGCTTCAGCGTATCAGCTCCCTCACGCGCTTCCGATGACCTCACGGTCTCACCATCCCACTTCTGACACCGATGTAGTGAATTCGGGGGGCATTCCGGGAACCGCCACAGCCTGGACGCGAACACGTGTCTCCCACTCCGCAAGCGACAACGTTAACCAGTCGACTAAAGGGTCCGACCCGTTAGCCAAGGGCTACCGAGCCTATTCATCCGTGATCGTTACATTATTTATTACCATGGATGAATTACCATGAACTTAATATTTATTTATGTAATATTTATATATTTATTGCTCTATTTGAAACCTGGGTTACACACTGATAAATGTCAACGACGTGTGCAGAATTACAAGGGTGAGTAATTAAGCCTATATTCTAGCCTAGTTTAAAGCCTAGCTTGATGTCTGTAAACTTATTGTTTTTCTTCGTAGAGTTTGTAATTACCCTTGTAATTGTGGATGTAACTTGACATGTACAACTTGAAGCCTTTCACCCGTTTGCTGGTGGTTGTAGGTGCGTCGAAATTCTGTCCACGTCGCTGACGTTTCCCCGTGGTAAATCTTCTAGGCATCGCGAACAATAGGCCATTGATGATCGCATACCGCAATAAACTGGAAACTGGTATGACTGCCGCGGCCAAAACCGGAAGTCAGCGGACTACAGTTCTAACCAGAACAGAACCTATTGGCCATGTCTGCGGGTGGGAAGCCGGATGTGAGTATGTGTCCTGGTCGCTGCGCTAGAGCCTCCGACTGGTCGGTCGGGGCGCCCGTGCGGGGGGAGGGGAAACCGCGTGATCCTCCCACGCGCTACGTCCCCCTGGCGAAACTCCTCACTGGCAGGTGAAAAGAAGCGGCTGGCGACTCCACATGTATCGGAGGAGGCACGTGGTAGTCTGCACTCTGCAGCCCTCCGCGGATCATCAGAGGGGGTGGAGCAGCGGCTGGGATGGCTTGGGAAATAGGGTAATTGGCCAAGTACAATTGGGGAGAAAGGGGGGGAAACGTTAAAAAAGAAAAGAAAAAAGGTTTCAAGTCAAAAGACTCAAGGCCAAACCAAGTCATGAGTCATTGGTGTTACATTATTCTTGCAGCCAACGTCGAGTTCAATTCAATTATTCAATTTGTCAAGTCTGAAGTTGTCGAATTTGTGGCTTGAGGCTGACTTGAGTCCAATTCACGTGACTCAAGTCCACACCTCTAGTAAGAACCATGTTTGTTTCATGGAGGCGGCAAAGCCAGTTCAGATATTTTCCTTTGTTCCGTTTTCTCTTGTTGAACCACAACCTTTTTTATCCCCTCACTCTCACTTCATCAAAATTGGAAGTTTTTTTACCTATCTTGGCGTAAGTGCTTATTGAAATACAAGCATGCTTTATGTGCTGCAAAAGCAGCATATCGCTCTCGCTTAATCAATATTAATAAACATAACCCCAGATTTCTCTTTGACACTGTATCTAAACTTACTGAAAAGTAGCCATCTAGTAGCTGCTCACCATTCACGGCCCATGAGTTCTAGACTTTTTCTGCCATAAGACTGATGAGCTCATAAACAAAATACATTTTTCAACTCTAGCAATTCCTGCAGATCCTGTCTTACCGAATTCATATCTATACAACGAGTCACTGATAGTCCCTGTTATTACAACTTTTGAGATTATCTCTTTTGATACTTTAAAACGTTTTGCTGGTACAGGGTCAAGTAGACAAATAGTTCTTTAGAAGCTGACACGAGCTTAGTCAAAGACCTCTGGCCTTTCCTAGGACCCACAATGCTAGACATTGTTAATTTATCACTTACTACAGGCACTGTTCCAAGCTGTTTTAAGACTGCTGTGGTTAAACCTCTACTTCAAAAAACCGAATCTAGATTCAGGGTCTCTTAATGACTATCAACCAGTCTCTAACCTTCCATTTTTTTCTAAAGTACTAGAGACCGTTGTGTATCAACAACTTTCGACCCTTAAAGAAGAAAACCATCTTTATGAACCTTTTCAATCGGCTTTCAGGGCCTGTCACTCCACTGAAATTGCTCTGACCAGAGTGGTGAACGATCTTCTACTAGCTATGGACTCTGATTCCACTTTTGTGCTTCTACTACTGGACCTCAGTGCAGCCTTTGACACCATTGATCACTATATAGTACTATTAGACAGAATAAATTGTAATTTTGGTGTCTCTGGTTTAGCTCTCTTGGCTTAAATCCTACTTATCTGGAAGAACACACTGTGTCTGCTATAATAAAATTAAATCAAAATTCTCTGACGTTAAATATGGTGTACCTCAGGGCTCAGTTCTTGTCCCTCTACTTTTCTCTCTTTATATTTCACCTCTTGGCCAAATTATACATAGTAATGGAATAAATTTCCATTGCTATGCTGACGATACTCAGCTGTATGTGCCGACAAGGGCTGATGATCATACTCAAACGACTAATTTAGAGGTCTGCTTGGCTGCTGTGAAAAATTGGATGTCACTAAGTTTTCTGCTTTTAAATTCAGATAAACTGAGATGCTGAGCGTTGGCCCTGCTAGACACAGACACCAGTTTGATCAAGTAACAATAACAATCAACAACTCTATGATTGTGTGGCAGCCAAAAATCTTGGTGCTATGTTTGACCCCAGCCTTTCCTTTGATAAGCACATTAAAGAAATCACCAAGACTGCCTTTTTTTCCCACTAATGTAACATAGCTAAAATTCAGTCTTTCCTGCCCATGGCTGACGCAGACTCTAATACATGCATTTGTTTCATCCAGACTTGATTACTGTAATGTTGTTTTCAGGTCTGTCAAATGCTAGTATGGAAAGTCTTCAGATGGTTCAAAATGCGGCAGCTAGAATTATTCTGATTCTTGCCTCCCTTCTTTGGCTTCCTATCCATGTTAGATCAGACTTCAAGGTCCTTCTGCTTACTTATAAAATCCTAAATGGGCTTGCCCCATCATAGCTGCCTGGGCTCGTTAAACCGTACATTCCATCTTGGGCTCCTGTGTGTACTCAAAGTTAAAAACAAGTCAGCTTGCGGCAGGACCTTTTCCTATCGGGCCCCGTTCTTGTGGAATAACCTGCCTACTGCCATCAGACAATCAGAGTCTGTTGAGTCCTTTAAATCCAAACTTAAAACTCGTCTTTTTGCCTTGGCCTACAATTAACTATCTTAAAGCTGAGTGTTTCACAACCTGTACTGCATGGTGAGTCGGTTTCTGTCTCAATGAATTTACCAAGCACTGTTCTGCTGATGAGATTATAGAGAATAGACTGACAATTACAAACTGTTCTCTTCTCTCACGTCTCTTCTCTCTCTTGGAATGATGTCTTGTCCCTTCTCTTGTTCTGTGTGTGGTGTGATGTGAGTCTCCCTTGTGTGCTTGCGTGTCCACCTCCCAGATCTCCATGGTGATGGTGGTCGCCACCTGGACACTGTCAAGTCAGATTTTCTTTTTATATAGCTTATAAACACATATAATTTTGTTATCCTGTTTCAATTTTATATCCCTCTCTTATTCAGATGTTTGACTGTGTCTTTTTTTTGTCTACGTGGTGATTCTGGTCGTGTGGCTTGGGTCCTGGGCTGTTTCGGTGGCGTCTGGACACTACTTGGTTGATGGTGGATGTGTGGCTCGAGTTCTGGGCAGTTCCGGTGGTGTCTGGACACTGCTCGTCATATTCTTCATATAGTTTATAACTCCATTATAATTCTGTTGTCCTCTTTCAATGGTGTAGTCTGTAAATTGTGTACACACACCAGCTATTGCACATTGTCCATCTTGGGAGAGAGATCCCTCCTCTGTTGCTCTCCCTGAGGTTTCTTCTCATTTTTTCTCCCTGTTCATTTTTTTTTGGGGGGGGGAGGGGGGAGTTGTTCCTTATTTGATGCGAGGGTCTTTTGTTGCTGTAAAGCCCCCTGAGGCAAATTTGTAATTGGTGATATTGGGCTATACAAATAAAATTGACTTGACTTCATGTAAAGTGCATTGCAAAGCATTTTAATATAGAAACTGTGCCATATAAATAAGGTTTAAATTGATTGATAAGTTGACCTCAAAACAGTGGTTACTTCCTGTCCCCTCACTGCAGTTTTATTTTAGTCCATCTGTGTGATGTTTTTACGTTCTCCATGGGTTCCCTCCCTAATTCCAAAGGCAAAGTGTCTGTAAATGGTCTCTTTTTGTGAAAAGTGTGTGTGTGTGTGTGTGTGTGTGTGTGTGTGTGTGTGTGTGTGTGTGTGTGTGTGTGTGTGTGTGTGTGTGTGTGTGTGTGTGTTTCCCCTGTCATGGACTGGTGATCTGTCCATAGTGTCTTCCTGCCTTCCATCCCAGTGCATGCTGGGACAGACTCTGGCCCCCTGCTAACCTGAATCAGATTGAGTGACAGGATATTAAAGGAATGAATGAAATGTCAATAATGTAAAAACAACAAAAACAAAAACAAAAAACAAAAGGTCACACTCAGCGTATGATTTTAAATATTCTGTTTTTTTACAACCTGGAATTTATTTTCATATTTTTTTCCATCATAAAATATCAGTTATGATTCCATTTTACTCACTGGCTTCATTTTGTAGATTTTGGACACAGGGCCACTGCTGGACTCAGCTTTACAATGGTGTCTGTACAAAAATAGGTCCTTTAATATGTCCAACACAGAACATATATGATATAGTTGATAACTTGGTGACTGTTTCTCTTCTAAAAATCAAAATTTTACAAAATTACTTTGACTCAGTTGCTCTGTCGCCTCTGTGTTCTCGACTCTTCATTGATCTATTTGTATCATTTGCTGCTGTTTTTTAATAACTGCTTGAATTTGAATTACATGGCTTTCTAAATATAATAATAATACATGTTATTTGTATTTTCAAGGTACACAGAGATGCTTTACACAAGATAAACATAAAAGCAGGACACCAAACGCACGTAACACAACATTAATCATACATTGCAAGCAATTCTGAAAAGATGAGTTTTGATTAATGATTTGAACGTGGACAGATCGGTGCAATCTCGGATGTGCTTGGGGAGGGAGTTCCAGAGGGCAAGGGCAGCTATGGAGAGGGCTCTGTCGCCCCGGGTCCGCTGCTTGGTCCTGTGTGGTGGAGACAGGAGGTTGGCTTCTGAGGAGCAAAGGCTGCAAAGGAGTATGGTGGTAGAGCAGGCACTTAGGTAGGGAGGGGGGCCTGGTTATGAAAGGCTTTATGAGTGAGGAGAAGGACTTTGAATCTGATCCGTTGTGGGAATGGGAGCCAGTGGAGGTTCTGGAGGACAGGGGTGATGTGGTTACGGGAGCAGCAGTGGGTGAGAAGGTAGGCAGCAGAGTTCTGGATGTACTGGAGTTTGTTTAGGACTTCGGGTGATGAGCTGTAAAGAATGCTGTAGCAGTAGTCAATTCTGGCTGTGATGAAGGCATGGATTAAGTTTCAGCAGCAGAGAAGAAAAGTGATGGGTGGAGATGAGCTATGTTTTTTTTTTAGGTGGAAAAAGGCAGTTCTGGTGATTTGATTGACGCGGTGTTCAAAGTAGAGGTTGCTGTCGAAAAGGATTCTGAGGCTACGGATGTGTGGGAAGGGAGATGGAGTGGAATTATCGATGGTGAGGCAGAAGTTTTGAGTGGTCTTGGTAAGGGATTTGGGACCAACGATGACCAAGTCAGACTTGTCACAATTTAGTTTGAGGAAGTTGGCTTGCATCCAGCGTCAGGCTGCTGCAGACGGTGTCAATTTTAGTTTGGGAAAATGAAAGGAAAGAGCTGCCCTTTTTAACTGTGAAGGAACTGGAGGCATTGTCACTGGGTTTGAGAAGTCTGTTGATTGTAGAAAACAGAGCCTTGGGGTTGGTGGAGCCGGAGTGTTTGAGGTGTGAGTAGTAGGTGGACTTGGCTGTGATGAGAGCATCTTTGTATTGTCGGAGGTAGTAGGCTTGGAGATGCCCTGTTAAACCAGTGTACCCGGAGAGTCTTTCGAGCTGGCATTTACGGGATTTCATTTGATGGAGTTCAGGAGAATACCAGGGAGCCGAGTGTGTGAATGAAACTATTTTGGTTTTAATGGGGGCCAGCTGATCAAGATAGGAGAGTGTGTCATTATAATACTTGACAAGATTAAAGGGATTATCAGACAGCGGGGGAGGGGGGGGCAGACATTTTACTGGCAAGAGAGGCAAAAAGTGCTGAGGGGGAGATAAATTTGAGGTTTCTGAAGGATATTTTGCATTTGATTTTTGGGATGGGGATAGGGACATCAATGTCCACGGTGACTGCCAGGTGGCCAGAGAAATTGAGGTTGACGCTGGAGAGCGGAAGTATTGTGAGACCTGTGGAGCAGACCATCTCTCGGATGTGACCACGGCAGTGAGTGGGGACATTGATATGGTGTGAAGTTGAAGCCTTGTAGCCGTTCCAGGAATTCTATGGCAGATTTACAGTCAGTTTCATGGATATTAAAATCACCCAGGAGAATGGCAGGTGAGATGGCACATAACTGGGTCAGAAAATCAAGAAGTCAGAGAAAAAGGAGGGGTTTGGCTTTTGGGGGGGGGGGCTAGTACATAATGGCAGTGACCAAGGGAGCGGGGCCAGAGAGTTTGAAGGCAAGATGTTCGAAAGGATGAGCGGCAGGAATGGAAATGGTTGTCGTCCTTCCTGTACACAGCAGCAACACCACCTCCTCGCCCCTCAAGATGAGGTTTATCAATGTATATTGCATCCTGTGGGTGTGGTCTGGTTTAGTGAGAAATAGTCCAGGGGTTTATGCAAGGTTTCAGTGAGGCAAGGGGAATCAAGGTTACTGTTAATTATAAATTCATTCAGAATGAGGCTTTCGTTATTGAGCGAACAAGTGTTGAACAAAACCAGTTTCATATGACATTGTTTTGTCATAGGTTGTGAGGACTGAGGAAGACAAAGGACAGAGATTGGACTGATTCACATGTCGCTTGTTGTTGTGACAGTGAGGGTAATGATGTCTGTTGGTAATACGATCAGGAAAGGAAAGAGGTTGAACAGCAGTGTGATCATACCACAGGGAGGAGCCGGTGTGAGCAAAAGATATGATAGTCATTGTTGTGTGCAAAGGGGGGGAAAAGGGTTCAGGGAGGCCTGTGTGCGATGTAAATAGTCAGTCACTCGCGGACGACACAACAGCGTGCTGCAAATTAGCAGCAAGCGTGCAACTACATATTCAGGTGAAGACGGTCTCTTCTATACAGACAGGAGTGCTCCCAGAACAAGTCAAAATTGCGAATAAAAACAATCTTGTGCACTTTACTCATGGCCTGGAGCCAGGTATGAAGGTTGAGAATTCTGCTAAACCATGACCCAGTGTGGGAATTGAGCCAGAAATAAAAGCGGGTTTTCCACAACTGTCGAGGAGATTAAAAAGATGGATAAAACCCCCTTTTGTCAGCTCGGACTGCTGACGGGCAGTGTCATTGGAGCCGACATGGACTATTACGCTCACAACTGTTGGAAGTGAACCAAGGAGTCCTGGGAGTTTATCCAGGACATCAGAAGTAGTGGCTCCAGGAACGCAGCACTTCATCACATTTATGAAATTGATGTTTTGGACTATGGAGTCCCCAATGATCAAGGTAGTGTGGGGGAGGAGAGGAGTGGGTGACTTGACAGCACTGCCAGGGACAGCCTTCCTTGGGAGGGGATGAATGTTGTTGGCCTGAGGAAGTGGCACTGGGACTGGGAGTTACCAACCTGCCCGAACACCAGGGAACATAGTGCAGGGGGGCCCATGCAAGTCAAGTCAGAGTTCATTTAAAGTGCATTATCACACCGAGGTGTCCCAACACACTTTACAACAAAAACAGCAACAGAAGGACCCGTGGTGGCAGCAGCAGCAGTGGGAGGTGAGTCGGCTACCGCAGCAGGTGGGGCATTTGTTGCAGCAATAGTCCCAGCTGGAGCCCCGGGAACAGCATTGGCCATGGTGGCATCAACAGGGTAAACCATGGCATCAGCTGGTAGCATGGTAAAATGACTTGAGAGGTTTACAGGCGGAGCTGAGGCCATAGACGGACTTCCCAGCTGGGTGGGGATGTCTGCAGGACATTTACAGGACATTTATAACATCCCCCACTGGTCCCCACCAGGACGGTAGCGGGACGTTACTGACGTCCGCAACAAGTTCTTGTTTGGTCATGGTGCGACGTTCTGTGTGTGACGTAAATGTAACGTCCGGGGAACGTTTCTATTTGGTCCCCGGGGTAACGTTCTCATTTGGTCCTACAAAAGCGTATTGAGAACATCCTATTTTGGTCTTTCGTAACATTATAAAGGGGACTTTAATGGGACTTTCCTAGGACATTTATTTGTTTTTGTGCCTATTTTGGTCTTTCGTAAGATCATAAAGGGGACTTTAATGGGACTTTCCTAGGACATTTATTTATTTTTGTGCACACACACACACACACACACAAATTTAATATATTAATATATTATATATTAATAGCAGCCTGTCCGGGGCGTCTCCTCGCCTGCCGCCCAGTGGCTGCTGAGATGGGCTCCAGCATTCCCGCAACCCTGAGAGCAGGATAAGCGGTTTGGATAAGGGAGCTCTATCTATCCATCTAACTATCTATCTATATATAAAACGTGGTTAAAAGAAACACTCAATGGTAGGGATAGTGCTCAACAAATAAGGAGCAAAATAATCCAGTTTTATATATGTATTCCCACACCTGCTTCCCCTCCCCTCATTTACAGGCCTGTGTATTTAGTCTGTGTGTTCCCGTCTCTCGGCGTCAGTTGGTCTTGTCTGTATTTACCTGTGTAACCCGTGTCAAACTACCCAGCATGGGTTTCTTCTGAGTCTCCAGTGTCTTTGTTCTTAGTATTGTTTCACCTGGCCTCGCCTTTGTCTTTTGTTCTCATCTATTTGCCCTGTGTCCTGTATCTTGTGGCAAGTAAAAGGTGGGTTTTCGTCCATTAAACTGAGTGTTATTGAATATCCCTGTCTGAGTCGTGCGTTTTGGTTCTCACCTGTCAAGATTCCCCCAGGAAATGTAACATGAAGCCATCCTTCATACAATCCATATTTTAATCAGTCTATAGCCATTACACACTGTAAAACAGATCAATCTGGAATTTAATCTATACTGTTCTGTTATTGCTCTAGAACTAAACGTCCAATTGTCCAGATTTCATCAACAGGCCCTTCTGGCTTGGGAAAATGTGCTACCTTCATAATTTGTCTTCTTTGGAATAATTCATATTAACAAAAATAAGCATGATTGTCTTTCAAATTTGTACACAAGATGAGGCAATCATGTTTTGGATTTGTTAGATAATAAGGGAGAGATGCTATGCTACTGTAGTGTCCCTCAACAAGAAGGCTTAAAGACTGTGGCCGTCGAGTTTAACAGAGCCTTTTTTGCAGGCAGGATGCCTTTTCGTGCTACGAAACACGTAAAATCACTACGAAGCCTTATAACGCCGTGACGCCATTTGTCCACGAAAAAACAAACACGTTATTGATATTGATGAGAGCACAGAAGACCACACAGATCTGACTTGGCCGTTGTGCTTTTTCTTTTGTGGACAAAAGGCTGAATGCACTTCGGCAGTGTGTGGAGAAAATAAAGTCACATGATAGCGATGCTAGGCCAGCATTCATGCTTACATAAGACGAAAGCCAGAAGGGACCATCCCACACTGGGCCAGTGGCGCAATGGATAACGCGTCTGACTACGGATCAGAAGATTCTAGGTTCGACTCCTGGCTGGCTCGGATCTTTTTCTGTGTGTGTGTGTGTGTGTGTGGTGGTGGTCGTGGGGGGCCAGTTGTGTTTAAGGTTTGTACCTGTATTTTTGTTTTGTTCTTTTTGTTATTCATGCCGCACTATATTTCATTAGATTTTATTGCACTTTTATTTATACATGTACATTAAATGATTCATGCTACACGTTGTTATTATTATTATTGTTATATTTCAAAACGCAAAACGGGTTCTAATGTTTGCGTTTTGCTTTCTTCTATGTCTTCTTCCTCTTACTAGTATTTAGTTAAGGTATGACAACCACTTCACTCAAAAATGTACAGCTTTTAATATCTACACAAAACAGGATTATTTGAACTCTCGCACTATGTTGACAACTCCCAATAAACCTCGTATTTGTCATATTCTTTGTCGTCGTCGTCACATAAGGTCCTTGGTTTGGCTCTGGATTTCACACAGGTTTTCGTTTCGGTTACTTTAGTTGCTGCCATACATCTTTATAAAACCGCAGGACTTGTGGGATTAATAAAGCATTACTGAAGTATTTACTACTATATGACTGTTGCTGATTACCACGCATCATTGTTTATTACCGTTAGAAACGTTATTAACTTTGACAACACGAACGCACGGTACTCAGATTACGACCGTAACGATTTATGCCCGAACGGGGATTCGATACGACGATCTGGAGTTTGTATTTCCGGCGTTATGTCGACTAACGCGCGCAGTGCCCACTGCTCATACACACGCAGAGAACACACTCATTGTAAGAATACAATGGCAAATCAAGTTTATTTCTGCTGGCGAAAAGAGGAGACGCGATATTATAGACCGGTTTTTCCTCTCCAAATTTACTTTCAGTCCCGAGTGGCTCAGACTGCCGCAGTTTCTGCCGTAGCTTCTAGGAGCGCTCGTTTTGTTTTCCGTTCGACCATTGTATCCCGGAGCAAGACACGGGGACGGCTGTCAGTGTTACCAAGGCGCTGCCAGCAAGCCACCACCCACCCCTCGCTACACTGGCGCTAAAACGAACGAACCCTCCGCGGTGAAGCGAGCAGGCGGACGGGAGCCGCGCACGAGACAGACGACACGCGGCGTCACCTGACATGTACGGTATCAAATAATGACGTCAGACAGAAGATAACGAGGTAAGAGGCTAGCAGAAACTCCTCAGTGGAGCTAACGTTTTTTTTTTTTAAATTGCCGTCCAGTTTATCCAGTGGCGTATATTTCACCACAGAGAAACGGAAGTAGGTTAACGTCTTGGTGGTAACGTCAGGTTGTTTTGGGGGGGGTTGGGGGGTTTGGGGGGGGTTGTGCGCTGTATGTAGCAGCCCCCTTTTACCCCGTGACTATAGAGGGCAGGGCCCTAGGTTTCTCTCACTATAAGCCAATTTACATTCATCTTAGCGTGGGTTCCCTAATTACACCGATTCCCATGAAATGAATAAACTTTAGATGGATGATATAATCAAACAAGACAAAGTTGCAACTCGAAATACTTAGTTATTGTAAAATAAATAAATAAATAGTGCACTTTCACTATATCAGGCTCAAAACAGGTCGAATACAAAATTAAAGTAGGCACCTTTTTCAATATTCCACATCAAACACATGAAAGATTAAGCTAAAGCCGGCATCTATCAAACTAATGAGGAGGTTGTGGTGACCCACATGTATATAACTAGAGACATTCACCTAAGAGGACGGTGTACCTTTAAGGGAAGAGGCGAGGGGTCAGATAATGCACTTTCGCTTCCGGTACACAGTTCAGTGTCGTTGTCGAACGTATGACATGCAAAGTTGGAGCTAGTAAACTACCTCGACTACGTCTACTCTCACGTCTCCTGTCTCGTTGTTTTCTAACTCCACAAGGTCCTCAAAAACCCACCCTCGCTGCAGGCCTGATTTCACGTGTCCAACCGACGTTATCGTCACTCTAGCGAGCTAAGCGGACAGACGTACTCGCGCAGGTCAGGAGAAAGGCACTTCCGGAATGTTCCTACGGTGACAGGAAATGGCGGTGCGCGCGCGAATAGTCCGGGCGCGGGTGGCTTGTTCCCACGTGAGAATCCCACGTAGCCAGAGGACGTGTGAGCAAACCCTGGTGGCTCAAGCCGCTATGGGCGTGTCTGGTCCCGTGCGAGTCTTCTTTTAGTAGCCGCGTTCGCCGAACTAGCCAACATGGCTACTACACCAGCTAGCTTAGCTAACTAGCTGGCTAACGACAGTCACGGTGAACTGGAGAATGACGCAGCAACAGCTAACCGACGTTCCCTTTACATCCACCAGTATCACGTTTATAGCTGACACCTTGGAATATTGTGCGATTAAACGTGTAAACTATAAAACTGACGTTTTCCGGCTATCTCCTCTTCACAAGCCTCGAGCCTCCCGTCTCACCCCTCTTCTTCTTCTTCTTCTCCCTCCTTCACAACCGCTTGCCCCTCCCTTCACCGTGACCCCTCCCCCTTTACTCCTGATTGGCCTTACGTACAACAGATATGTAAACTACTAATAAGACACGTTAGCCCCTAGCTAACGGGTCTGACCCTTTAGCCGAGCGGTTAGTGATGTCACCTTGTGGCGCAGTACACCCCGTATCGAATCCCGCACCGGGCAAGAAAATAACCGGTTACGGATATAATAATACATATTTCAATATAGTACAACCGTACCAACATAATAAACTATATGAAACCAAGTCTGTGAATGTTCTCATTCATTCAGGTCATGGTTATCCAAAGGAGTTGAATCAAGTGCCACTCGACTTCCGGGAAGACGTTTCGACTCTCATCCAAGAGGCTTCCTCAGTTCGAGCCTTTCTGACTAGACCAAGCGAGTCTGACTGGCTGCTGATGAGACTCAGTATTTATCCTCTAGGAGCCGTTGTCAGAGCTAGAGATGTCCATGGCTCTTTGTGTTCCGATGTTTACCAACGCCCGTCGCTAACAGAGCCATGGACATGAGTGGCTCTTTTGTGTACCGATGTTTGGCCGCGCCCGTCGTTATCGGAGCTATTGATTTGCAAAAGCTCCGATGATTTGCAAATCAATAGCTCCGATGGCGACGGGCGCGGCTGGACATCGGAGCACAGTGGAGCCACGCATATCAACAGCTCCCATAAGGACTCCGAGAGGATCCGAGTCTCAGCAGCAGCCAGTCACATTAGCTTGGTCTAGTCAGAAAGGCACGAACTGAGGAAGCCTCTTGGATGAGAGGCGAAACGTCTTCCCGGAAGTCGAGTGGCACTTGATTCAACTCCTTTGGATAACCATGACCTGAATGAATGAGAACATTCACAGACTTGGTTTCATATACGTCTTCAGGGATATATACCAAGTCCAGTTGCAGTTGATTCAACTCCTTTGGATATATGAAACCAAAATACTGTAACGTGCATGGATAAGTAGACACGCTGGCCGCTGGCTAGCGGGTCTGACCCTTCAGTCGAGAGGTTAGCGATGTCTCCTGCGGTGCGGGCGATACGAGTTCGCTTCCCGGCCGCGGCAGCTCCTGTGGTTGCTGAAGTAGTACTTGGGGTAGTATTGGTCGAGGATCAATGATCACACCGGGTTATAGGACTCAGGTTTAATAGTGGCTCAGTAGGCAGACGTAATAACCATACATGGTAGTGGTGTAACCATAATAACAGTCCGGGTAGTACATAACACCTAGTGTAGTTCCAGTGGGTATACATAGCATTATATCACTACATCCCCCCTGTTTAGTTTTCAATTTCTAAAGTATCAAAATACTCTAGAACATTCGGTTATATAAACCAACATATCACACAATTCCAATGTGGTACAATCATTGATCAGCATTGTACAGTCATTACACAGAGGTTGCCTTCTCTTTTCATCATCGGTGAGACCACTGGCGTTCAGTCTTTTTAATCCTTTATCTCCGATTCCACGACATATTTTCCTAGCTTGTTTAGCTGCGCCATTTATTTCTTCATCTTCTAAATACAGAGTCATTTTCTGTTTATACAGTGAAATTGCCTCACCCAGGTCCGGGTCTGACCAATTCATCGTCGGTAGATGCGATGCCATGACGTCTCCTGTTGCTAGCTAGCTAATTAGCTTTGCGGCTAGCTCAGCTCCGGCGCACTCTTGCTTGAATGATGACAGAAATTATCCACGGACAATTTTATCATATCTTCATTCTTCATAGAGAGTACTTTACCGCTGCCACCATGAAGTAATACTTGGGGTAGTATTGGTCGAGGATCAATGACCACACCGGGTTATAGAACTCAGGTTTAATCGTGGCTCAGTAGGCAGACGTAATAACCACACATGGTAGTGGTGTAACCATAATAACAGTCCGGGTAGTACATAACACCTAGTGTAGTTCCAGTGGATATACATGGCGTTATATCACTACAGTTGCGTTGTCCCCCCGAATTCGCTACAATAATAACCGGGTTACATATATCAGCACCTTCTCCACCGCCAAACAGAAAAACCTGGTTGAACCTGGTTTGAGTTATTGCCGTTGTACTATCAGTTGGTAAAGGTCTTCTACCAGCTTGTTCTGTCATATCTGCTTATTAAACACAACAACCTCACTTCTTCTTCAGACTCAACACTACCTGCGTTCTTCTTCTTCATTTGGCACTATGATGAAGATGGAAAACACAACGCACCCTGTTATTTTTTCCTGGTAAAGTCCTACCAGACACCAGCCGTCCACATCACACACCACTGGCGTTTACAGTGACACACTTCCGCTGCGCGGGTTTTTTGTTGTTGTTGTAATGGTGGAAGGAATAAATGGTGCACGTTGTGTAGCCGAAAGAGAAAGTTGTCACGACTCCTGCTTGAGCTCCTCTACACCGTTATCTTAAATACCCCAGAGACAGAAAGTATAAAAAAGGCCATTTTGTGTGCACCGAAATCTTCAGGATTGTAGCTTTAAAAATCGATTTTTTAAAATATTGTGGCGAATCCTACTAGTGTTTCTGCCCCGAGGTTCATTCACATATTACCCACAATGCAACTGAGCGGTCGATGTTTTGGTTATGTTGTGGGATATGGAACATGTTAAAAACGGACACATCTGTTACAGATAGCGGTGATGTGGTGGAAGGTAATGGGGACGTTATGAGAGAAGCTAGATTGGATAACATGCTGCTACCCACCATGAGGGTAAAGAGTAGGCAGGTAGATGGGGTCGCTTCGGTGGCCGGAAAAGGGGAGGGGCGAAGACCCATACAAACTTGTGTCTGTTCTGACTTGCGGTCATTAAAAGCTTACTTGTTAACTCCGAAAGGGTGTCTTAAGGAGTCCGTTACTTAACCACGTCACAATATTTTTTTTGAGCAGAATAAAAAATTAGTGGCGTTGACTTCATATATAGTAAAAACACTTAACAGCGGGTGAAAACAAAATTTTTAATGACAATGAAGATGAGGGTACATTTTGGGACCCGTAAACTGTTAATAAATCCAAGACACAAACCAGGCACTTGTCTCCGAAATACGCTGTTGCTTGTCTCATCATTGTAAATGTAGCGATGCTCCCCGGCAGAGCCGCATTACGCCTTTCATGGGGTCTGCTCAGCCGCCCACATGATCAGCCTGAACGGGGACAAATATAGGTCATGAATTTTAAAAAAACAACAACTGACAATTCGCAGGATCGAATCCCCGTGTCTGCGGGTGGGAAGCCGGGTGTGGGTGTGCGTCCTGGTCGCTGCACTAGCGCCTCCTCTGGTTGGTCGGGGCGCCTGTTGGGGGGGGGGTGACTGAGGGGAATAACGTGATCCTCCCACGCGCTACGTCCCCCCCCTGGTGAAACTCCTCACTGTCAGGTGAAAAGAAGCGGCTGGCGACTCCACATGTATGGGAGGAGGCGTGTGGTAGTCTGCAGCCCTCCCCGGATCGGCAGAGGGGGGTGGAGCAGAGACCGGGACGGCTCGGAAGAGCGGGGTAATTGGCCGGATACAATTGGGGGGGAATGGGGAGGGGGGGTGACAATATTAATGCTGAGAAAACAATATAAAAGAGTATGAATGAACAATTATTCCTTTTCAAAGCCATCTCACTCACATGCAAAACACGAGGGAGAACCAGATCCGTCAGTTGAGCAGGAAAACCCGTCAGCATTCCAACTTACAATTCATACCATCATGTGCAACAAAACAAAAAAAACAAAACACCAAACAAAAATGGATTCAAATACACTTTAACAAACCAGGTAGTCATTCCAAACAGGAGTACCAGTAAAAAAGTGAGGGAGTAACACAAACTAGGACCAATTCTGAGCAGGATAAAAACACCTTATAGGATTTATAGTAAACACTTTCAAGTTTACTTAAGGTATGAAGCAAAAAAAAAACAAAAAAACTTTTTTCAAATAAAACCAGAAAGATTTGCCTCACGTTATTGGTGATTTTTCACTGCCAATTTTAAAGCTGCATTAAGTGATTTCTGACCACTAGCGGGCAAACGGTGGTTAAGCCAAGAGATTCCGCACCCCCTTCCCCTCCTCATATCTACGGTGGCCTAACTGGGACAAACAGCTCATGATCACTCTTCTTTTGTGTAGGAGTGGAGAGGAAGCAGGTGTGATAGGCTAATATGTCCAGTCAGGATGTATTAGACTCAACAGAGTTAACCATCACCGCTGTCTTTATGGTTTCGCTGTACCTAATGTGTTTACATTCAGACAGCAGTTTACAGCAGCTACCTGCACAGTATGTGCACTGGTGGAGGTGGGTGACTGAAGGCAGCAGTTGCGTTCTGAACTTCTGAGTTGTTAGTTGCTTGCCCGTGGTTTTATGGGGGTTGGAGGGCTGGTAAGACAGGGACATCCATCCATCCATCCATTATCCAAACCGCTTATCCTGCTCTCAGGATCGCGGGGATGCTGGAGCTTATCCCAGCAGTCATTGGGCAGCAGGCGGGGAGACACCCTGGACAGGCCGCCAGGCCATCACAGGGCCTACAGGGAGATCCGTGACCAGTAAACCCAAGCAATAAGCTGAAAGTAAAAGCAGCACCAGCTTTTTTTTTTTTTTTACATATCAGTGAATTCATTTTGTTGGCATAGTGTGATGCAAGATTGAGATGGTCTGGACATGTGTGGAAGAGAGATGCTGGGTATATTGGGGGGAGGATGCTGGATATGGAGCTGCCAGGGTAGAGGAAAAGAGGGAGGCCAAAGAGGAGGTTTTATGGATGTGGTGAGGGAGGACATGCAGGTGGCTGGTGTGACAGAGGGAGATGCAGAGGACAGGAAGAGATGGAAATGGATGATCCACTGTGGTGACCCTTAACAGGAGCAGCTAAAAGTAGTAGTAGTAGTAGTAGTAGTAGTAGTAGTAGTGTGATACTATGGGAAGATGGCACAATCGCCGTTCAGATCAGTGCCCTAGAACTGTCATCTGCCCTTTGCATTTTGTCTTCCGCTGGACACAAATCTCCCGGGAAATAGATTGCTATATGGCACAAAAAGCTCCTCTTCTTCTGTGGCTCTTTTGCATAGCAGCTTTTAAACATATATTGTTATAGTATGAAAGGGGGGGGGGCTTGCTGGTCTTTTCGACAGCGGATGTAAAAAAGACGGTAAAATCCAAAAAGTTACTTGGTGTTGCTTTACGGAAAACTGGTGACTGTAGTGTTGATTCTCAGTGCAATCGGCAGTGCTACAATCCTTTCACATTACAGGGAGTCATTTGATTCACTGTAAATATCAAAAATATTGCTTAATGCAGCTTTAACCCACTTTGCATTCAGCAGGATGAAAATTTTTCATCTATTCTTTATATAGGGGAACAAAATGCAAAATGTTCAAAATTTGTTGAACATTGAGTCATCTCACGAAAAAAAAATCAAAACGTAAACAGTCAAAACTCATTGATTGGTGTTGAATGAGGATTACTTCATGTTTTTACAACACATTCAAATACCATTTCATCTTGCAGCCTCGTTCATCCAATTACATAAAAACATCAGGATTCCAATGACTGATTCAGATCTCTCCAAGACAACACAAATCAGCTTTACATCAGCACTGCAACACACACTACTAGGCTATAATACTGAGTGGTACACTCCTGTGGTAATCATGTAACTGACAAAAGTCTTCGCTTTAGTTCTGTAGGCTACATGTCATTCTCTGCTAGTCACATCCAGCACTCGTTGACGCAGCTTCATGCTACAACCCTGAGATGCCAACAACATCTGAACACAGCAAATAGGTAGTGCTGAGGGATAAACATTTAAAATACAAACATGATATATAACGGACATTGTCGGTGACGCGGGGTGTGCCCATGAAATTTCTATTACACCCGACCAGCAGGGTTGGATGAGGTCGGACATCAGGGAGGGAAACATACTAGTCACCTAATCGGTCACAGTTACAGCTAATAACTGCCAAAAATCCAATAACTTTCATTATTTTACCAATTTTTTTTTTTGAAAATTTTCCTGAAAATGTTGTCTAAGTAGCCAGTAGAGAAGACAAAGCTGTTGCAACACTGGCAAAAAAACAAACTTAACTATTTAACAGCAGGGTGTTCCTTCTCTTTTAAAGTTTATCTTGCGGTTTACCTGCACCTCATAAAGACTGCACTGTTTGTTCACCCCTTCACCTTAGAAGAGACAAACTCGCCTGTCACAACTAAAATACACTGTCTTTTGGGTGGTAGCTAGTGTTAGTTAACTCCCCTCCCTGTCCAAACATGCCAGCACATTTGCCAGAAACGAGAAGGAGTGAACAGAAGATGGCCGACCACCTGTTAGAAAAACTAACTCGTCCCCAACTGCGGAGCTACACAATACCTGGTGCTGGTTAAGAGAAATTAGCAGCTACAGTGGTCATATTTGGCCTTTCAAATAAAATGTTTTTCCTTTTTTCTTTTTTTTTTTAAAAACACATTTGATGTTTGGTCAGTATCCTAAAATGCTGAATTTAAGTCATGTAATCTCAATGAAAACCAAGCTTCGAGCATCACAAAAGTATGGTCACTCTACTAGGTGGCGTGGGTAAGATACAAAAACCTGGTGTTAGATAAGATACTGGTAATACTTCTAGCAGGGAGACGTTGAGAAATCTTGTCAAAGACATTCAGAACTCCCTGCTTATTAGAAATCAAGTGTTTTAGCATAAGTTAAGGATCCACTCTCGTCTCCGACGCAGCACAGTACTGACTTCTTGGTATAAAAATAAAAAGTTCTACATCAAAACAATGAGTATATACACATTGTCAAGAGTACGTAAAAGTAAATCTTCAGTTCACCGGTACTGGTAAATCGTTTTACAGAGGCTCCATTTTAGCTAACTCGGGGTCTTTTTGTCGGAGTGGAAGAAGCGAGTCCAGACACTTCAGTTCTCTCATTCGTAGTCCAAATCTACAACCACAATGTGACGTTTTCTAGTTGAAACGTTTGTCCCACTGCTATTCATGTTTACTTCCTCATTGATGTGATTTTTCTGCCCCCCACACCCCAAGTCTAAAACAGGAAAACGTCAGTGAACCACAAGTTTTACATACACTTTGAGGCTGGAGAACAACTCAAATCCGTAATGACTGTAAACGCTAGAATCAAATTTATCTGTATTTATAGTTATGATGGGTTAAAAAAGTCCAAGACATCTCTAAAACAAAAAAAGATTTGCTCATGCTACTGGTTTGAGGACAGAGCGTAAGCACCTCCCCTCTTTTGTGAGCTCCCTGGTGAAACACATGCACGGCAGGGGGACTGCCTCCTCCCGCCGCGCAATGGTGTTGAACTGGCACTTCTTGAGGTGGTCGGCCATGCTGGCAATGTTGGCAAACTTCCACTCGTTCACCGTCCCAAAGGCGGTGCTGAACCGCCACACCTGATCCACAAATACAACAGACAGAGCACATCAGATTCCATGCAGACAGGTAGCATAGTGAACAGCAGTGGAACTAACTTTCCTAATATGCAGAGAAAACCAAACTTGTATACTTTATTTTACTCGTTGTATTTAAGAATTTTTCTCCATCTCTGACACTAAATCTTTTTATTTTATATTCTGCATGATATCGAAGTATTACAATAACAAAGAAGTCAATTCAAATTAGTGCTATATGACAAATTGGCAATAAGATAAATTCTGATTGTGATCTTTAAGATTTTATTATTTCCTAATCTTAGCGCAAATGTGGGGGTTTCATTAAAAAAGTGAATAACCTTGTCTGTTATCTGCCATGATGTAGACCCGTCAGCAAGCTTTTTCTTCTCCCACAGCAGAACCACCATGCCACGCATCTGCAGCAGGCTGGCGCACACGTCCCTCATGGTGCGGGATACTCTGGACAACTGGCACAAACTGAAGCCATCCAGGAAGCTGGCTACATGCTGGAGAACCTCGAATGGAAGACTGCTCACATGGTCGCACTTGGTGTCAAAGCTGCAGGTATTCTTCGAGAGGATGTCCTCGTTTTTACATGGTAGGCCCAGCTGCACACCAAATGAGCCAAGGTGCCTGTCATGGATGATTCTGGAACCTTGCACGGATGGGCAGAACCGCCTCTGGGAGTAGGTGCAACCATAGTAGGCCAGGGGGCAACGGTGCTCCATCCAGCCGTTGAGCCCAGCGTGGATGTCCCCGTGGACGTTTTTGAAGTGGGACGAAAATTCGTCCCGTCGGAACAGCTGTCCACACACAAAAGTGAACATTGAGCGCTGTTTGGTTTGATACCGGGCCACACACTCCAGCACCAGGTCCAACCTGAGGGTGTGGAAAGGGCTGGGGTTGGAGAGCTGTGGGCTGGCATGGTCACAGGCAGATGCTGAGGCGATGTCCCCCACCATGGTGTTGGTTGCCAGAATGGCCGAGGGAAAAGAGAAGGTTTGAGTACCAAAGTCGATGTGGTAGCCATCAACAAATCTGCTGTCTGAGATTCCTCGACCACCTGGTGAATCCCCGAGGCAAAAAAGAAGAGCAGCAGTGATGAGGTCTATGCCGTGGAGACCCATGGGGTCATCCGCTACCTCCAAGTCAGAAGTGTCAACTGCCTTGTCCTCCATCTTAGCTCGGAACAAGTAAGGATCTGACAGCAGAGCTCGTCGCCCATTGAAGGTAAACACACTCATTCCTCGAAGAAAGTCCACATTCTGTAACTTGCGCTCCAGGCACCGATACCCCAATTCAATTGGTAGGTGTTGTAATAAATTATTTCTTAACTGATCAGGCAGCAGGAAGGGCATGGGAGGTGACAATGGTACTGGTTGTGGTTCCGGGGGCACTGGTACAACAACAGGCATGGAATGGTAAGGCATCTCTGGCCTGACAAGGGAGGAATCATCAATTTGGTCACAGATGACGTTGTCCTTCTCAGGTTCAACAAACAACTCAACAAAGTCGCTCTGTTCGACCCAGGTAATGTCATCTTCCTCCCCATCTATCCCCACATCACTGTCCACCCCACCGACGGCTCCAAGCTCGCAGTCCGAGTCAGAGTCACTCTCCTTCATGTCTACATTCTTCACATCTTCAGCAGCAAAATCGCCATTTTCTCCACTGTGAAGAGCTCTGTTCTTGGGATTTTCCCCATTTACATTTCCCACAAATACGTCAACATCCTTGGAGTTAGTGAGGATGTCCAAGGCAGCTACTAAACTTCTGCTAGTCTCCACGGAGGCAGCATACAAATCATTATAAGGTTCCTGTTCCATGTCCACTGTTCCATTGCTCAGCTGTGTCTCCGCTACACCAGATGCTGCCGCCATCTTCTCACTTTCTTCCATTTGCTTCTCTCCATTCTTTGATACAGTAGTCGTCACTTTTAGGGACTCCAGCAGCATCCTCTGATCCTGCAGGGCCAAGGCCATGTCAAGCTGCTCCACGTCATCAAAGTCTTTGCTCAAGTTTTCATATGACTTGCGGTCGGCATAGCTCACGGGCCACCGGTTCCACTCCATGGTGCAACACACTACACTTGCCGGGCACGTCTCTAGGTGCTCTGCCATCTTGATCCTGGCAACACTGAACGGGCATCCAAAACCGCTGTTTAGGCAAGGCACCCTTTCATATGGACACAGTAAACGGTGTTCTTCTACTTTGCATGCATGAAAGACAGCTCCACAGACAAGAGGACAGCCAATGAGGTCACAGGAAACCCCCGTCTCTGGCCTTATCATGCATCTTCTGTTGACGCACTTCAGGCAGTGGCTGTGGAGGCTCTCCATTTTCACCTTGCTGCTCCAAAACTAAGCGGCACTTGCTGGAACAAGGGGTGAAGTTTTCAACCCTGAAACAAAGGCAAATACAACACTTGTTTCACAGTTCTTTGGTTTAGAAGTGTAAAGCATGAAAATATTGTATTTAGATAAGTAATGCCTTGGTAATTCTCAGTGTATTTAGGCCTATGCTGTTAGTACAAGACATTGCATGGTTAGTATTGCATCATAGCCGCATTATACCAGCTGCTTTCTATAGCATAATACTAATACATTATCCTATGGAAATATTTAAAACCATACTGCAACAAGTCTATAGGGTTACTGGTTGTGTCAAGAAGGGCATCCGATGTAAAATTTCACTAAATCAGTATGCAGATTGACAGACCATACCGGCTCGGTCAAGGCCCATGTTAACAGCCACTACTGGTGCTGTACCCTCACAGGATACTGATGGAAACTATAAAATCCGCTGTGGCGACCCCTGAAAAACAGGGAAAAAGCCCGAAAAAATAAGAAGAGATGGCAACATGTGATGTCTGCCTAGTCTGCAACTTAACTCCTGAACAGCCAGCCTGTAGCCTTTGAAGGTGTTTACTAAATCTTTAAGCTGTTCAATAATGGTTCATGTCTCTACTTGGGTTTCATGGTCACACCGGTTCCTCAATGATCCAAGGGAGCACTCGACACTGCAGCCCCCACCCCCACACGAATTCCCAAATACAGGGTGACGGGGAAGACTCATTAATACTCATAAGAGAAGCGCTACCTGATTGGCTGATACAATGTTCCGGCTCTGACATGTTGCGTTAATTGATAAAGACTTTAAAACCCATGTGTTACGGCCCTTGAGCTGTGAGTTGGGTGTCTGTGTAATTTTCTCTCTCCAGGTAATGCCCCGCCTCCTGTGGAGCTGCTGGTTAAGCCCAGGTGATTCCAATCCATCATCAGCTAGGTATATACCTTGGAGAGAGACGCCCTGTAGTGCTAGTGGGCCATTATTGGCAGCCAGCCAGCCAGCCAGCCAGCCAGCTAGCCAGCCAGCCAGCCAGCAAGCAGGCCAGCAGGCCATTGTTGTCAACCAGAGAGCGAGCTCTTGTGTCAAGACTCAATACTCCTTGAGAAGGAGGGTGAAACCTATGTTAGTGTTCTTATTTCTTTCGTTTTGGTCTGATCTGAGTTTGTTTTGGTTATCTAAGCCTGGTTAGTTAAGAGCCAGCTTCTTCAGTTGCCCTTTTTTGTGTATATATTGACTTAAGAGTTAGTTTTTGTTAATAAATCTATTTGTTTTTACACCTGGTTCCACCTCCCGGGATTATTTTCTTTTCTTTGTTACTTCCCCTCATCCCCTGGACCTTTAACGGGGAACGTAACACCATGGCAACCCCAAACACTACACAGATATCGCTGCTTGTTTTTACATGTCGATCATCCACTATGTAAGACTCAAAGAAAGACACACTCACTCTCACTCGTGCTTTAGGCTATTGCTTAGGTGACAAACATATAGAGGTAAACTGACTTCTTAAGACATGATTTTTCATAAAGAGGCAACCCCAAACACTGGGTAGATATCACCATTTGTTTTTGTATGTCTCGATGGTCCACTAATTAACTCAGCAATTTTCTCCACAAAACTGATTTGTGCAACTGAAAGGGGACACTTGACCTCATCTCGGAGAGACTTACCTACACCTTATAGTCAAGAGATACAATCTAAACAATTGCCATGCTTTTAAAAGCTGTAACGACAGAATTAGAACTCGGTTTTAATTTTGTTGTGTAGAACTGACAGCTGACTTTATTAAATATTGGTTAGGAAAGACTATGCATCAGGGCTTCGGTACTTACACAGGAGTGGAACATTTCAAGGACAGGATCAACTAATTATAATACATTCTCTTGCAAAAATGGCCTTCTGGCGAACACTTTTAGCAAGCCTCTGCCAAAGTTGCCGAAAGTTTATAATAAAATAAATGGACAAATATGTAATTTACGCACAGTTAATTTATTTTATGTATGTTTGCGACTTGGATTGACAAAACCATATCAGATTGGTTGAGGCTCACTACTGGATCGCTCAAGGCCAGGGTTAACAACTGCCGCCACTGGTTCCGTACCCTCACAGGGTACCGATGGAAACTACAAAATCTGCTGTGGTGACCCCTGAGAAACGGGGAACAAGCCGAACGAAGAAGAAAGAAAGATGTTTGCGACCCAGGGACACACACTCAGTCACACACTGAGACAGTTAGGGTGGTGCAGGTCTTTTAGGCAGTGCACTGCCGCCTCTGCTGTAGTTATGATCTTTTCTGGCTGTCTTGGGGGAGGGGTGTCTTCCAGTGATGAGTGCCTGGCTGCTTCCAAGAGGTGCCTTCCTTCAAGCCACAGCTGTTGGTTGAACGCCAATTGCTGTGCTCATTTGTAGGCATTTCTTAGCCTGCAGCTTTAACAGCTTGGCTGTAGTGGTTGCACTGCTTGATTTGCCAAATGTGAACATTGCTGAAATCAGCCTTACTATCGGTGGTAAACGTTTCATAAGAGGAGACAAAAGCTTCTACGGGAGCCTGGAAGGTTTCGTCCCATCTCAGTTTCTCCAACAGCCCCTCAGTCATGCATTTGAGGTTATCCTCAAGAGGATTAATTTCCCTGGCTGAGCCTTGGTGATGATCCTTCTCCGGGTGGTGAGCGTTCTCCGGATGGTGGATCAACTGCCACACTGGTCTTGGGTGCCTATTTGGTAAGGACAACAGAACGTTAATCAGAGATCGTATCTGTGTGTTACATGAATCATTGCATATTACTCATAAACACTGCACAATATTAATTTGCAATGGATGGAGTTTCTTCCCTGTCAAACTCCAAACCTATAAACCAGTTCTCTGATACACTGTGCTTTCCTTTTTGGACAGACAAGATGAGAGGTACACAGAAGTCATGAAGCAATACAAAGTTTTTTGGTGTAAGATATCAGTCACTAATGAGACTGTGGTCTCATACCAAAATGTTTAACACACACCACCAAAGTATGAATTCCCTTGTAAGTTTAAAGCCAATTACACCCATCAGTGTTTTTATATCATACCATGACAAACTTACAAGCCAACCAAAAGTTAACACTTCAAAATATGGGGGGATAGAGGGAGAGGTAGAGAGAGAGGATGAAGGAAGCGAACGATCTGGCTGTGCACATTCATTTCCCTGCTCCGTCAGTTATGGATGCTGAGAGAAGGCTTGAAGAAGAAACTGACATACAGACAGACAGACAGACAGACAGACAGAGAGAATGAAGGTGACATTTCAGGACAAGCAACTTAAGTACTGTACCTGTTGTAATCTCATAGAACAATTTCCTTTCAGTTGGTGAGGTGACCGCTGGTAAGTTGTTTCCTTTCAGGTTAAAGGCCTGCATTACTGCATGCCGGTGCTTGCAGGGAGCACCAGTGCTGCCATCTGTACATGTGCATGTGCCCAAAGACATGTTGACCAAGTACGTGGCATCTGTTGATGCACTGGGGACTGAATAGCTTGACTCGTCCTACAATATCAAAAAGAGAAAGGTGAAGATGATATTGCAAACATTGTTTATTGTAAACTATACATTACAAGCCAGTATGCATTGAGAATACAAACCTTGACAATTCTGTCAGCACGTACATACACATAAGAATCACTCTGCTCCTCCTGAAGGTCATATTTAAGGGTGTTCAGTGCTGTAAAGGGAGATTGGCCTCTTTCGTACAATTTCTTTAGTTTCTCTTCCATGTCATTTGACACATCCCGGTGCCGCAAGTCCTCAGCACAAGTCAAGCGGTGGTTATGCTGACTTTAAATGTTCACATGGAACAAATACCGCTCTTGATTAGGGCAATCACCAGATCTACAAAAAACTGAACTAAAGATGAGTATGTCACCTTGATTCAACAGTATGCAATTTCAAAATGATTGCTGTTGAAGCATAATATTATTTTTACTGTTTCATAGCTAACCTGGACTTTTTGCTTTGACTACTACTACTTTCAGCTGCCCTCGTTAGGGGTCACTACAACTGATCATCCGTTTCCATTTCTTCCTGTCTTCTGCATCTTCCTCTGTCACACCAGCCACCTGCATGTCTTCCCTCACCACATCCATAAACCTCCTCTTTGGCCTTCCTCTTCTCCTCTTCCCTGGCAGCTCCATATTCAGCATCCTTCTCCCAATATACCCAGCATCTCTCCTCCACACATGTCCAAACCATCTCAATCTTGTCTCTCTTGCTTTGTCTCCAAACCGTCCAACTTGAGCGGTCCCTCTGATATAATCGTTCCTAAGCCTGTCCTTCTTCGTCACTCCCAGTGAAATCTTAGCATCTTCAACTCTGCCTCCTCCAGCTCCACCTCATGTCTTTTCATCAATGCCACTGTCTCCAAACCATAAAACATAGCTGGTCTCACAACCATCCTGTAGACCTTCCCTTTAACTCTTGCTGGTACCCTTCTGTCGCAAATCACTCCTGACACTCTTCTCCACTCCACCCTGACCGCACTCTCTTCTTCACCTCTCTTCTTGACTTTTTGCTTTGACGAAAATGCAGTTTTTCAGTACATGGTAGAGCATAGCTGGACAGAATGTGTCCTTTTTTGTAGATGATGGACGCCGTGTGTTGTGCTGGCATCGCAAGTCCACCTTAGAACAAAGAAAGGCTTCATTAAATGTGTGACTTAAACAATCAGAAAACAAAGAGCCGTCACTTATGAATGCTCTTACTCTCTACTTGTGGCAAGCAGAACCCTCAGTAGCGAAATATGCTTTTGCCACCCTCCAGGTCATCTGGGATGACCTTTGAAAGGTCTCCAGCCATCTCTGGACCTCCTCGTTGGTATCAAGCTGGAACTTCAGGGAGCCCCTGAAATTCCCCCTTTCCAGTGGCTCGTGGGAACACACACTATTGCTCATACTCTTCAGGGAAAAGTTGCTGTTTAAACAGATTAAGTGAAATTTGAGTATATCCATATTAGCTCATAACTTAACCAATTGTCTTAACTCACATTTACAATAACTTATTTAGAACTGTCTATTTTAGTGGCTTTGAATAGTCCACTTGTACCCGAGAGAAAATTGGCAAAAAGCCTACATATTTGCCTTATCAAATCATAACTCAATACAAAAGTGGATGATATATGCTCATAATAACCATAACAGTAATTAGTATAACTTGTGTTTAACTGTTACTCTTAGCCATCTGTTCAGACCTAGCCTCAAGATGCTCCAGCTGCTCCAATTGGCCAAGTTTCTGACAAACATGGCACCACTTAATTGTAATGCTAGCATGAAATAGGCTACACAAAAAAGAAATACCACCCTGCGCTCCTCCAGAAGGTAAAAGCTCTTGAAGAAATCAAAACAGAAAACGATCTCTTGGAAATGTAAAACATTATCACGAATCTCTTGTACACTAGCCTATATTACCGTTTACCATTTTGTCAGCTGAGACACGACAACAAGCAAATGTTGGCTGATGTTTACTTAACCCTAACTTTAACACCGCAAACAAAACGACCAACAAATTTGCTATTTGTAATAACTAGCATACAAGTATGTATTCTTTCTGTTATGTTACACAAAAGAAAAACGTGCATTCGTATAACTACCAAGTCACAAAAGTAATGCATCATTAACGTGTACATACCTTACCTGAAGCACTTCAGGATGATTCATGTGTGACGTGTACAAATCTCAGGATTCTGTGATGACAGCGAGTCGGGGTTCCCATGAGCTGGTACCAGCTCATGGGAGCTGGTACCTGGCTAATCAGGCGGTGCTTCCTCTATGAATATTAACGAGCCGTTCCCTGTCACCCTGCATTTGGGAAATTCGCCGCCCCCACCTCCGACTTGCTGCAGACTTGCTGCAGACCTGCTGCAGACCTGCTGCATCACATGGAATCCGCGAGACGGTAAAGGGCAGTTGGCAAACGGAAGAGGGGAAAAAAAAACACAAACTGCGCGTGAACGGCAGGGCGGCGCTATACTAAGGCGATGTTGTATTGTTTACATGATTATAAATTGTTCAGATGTGTTTTGTATTTCATTATTCAATTATATACACAATATATTTCTGTCAATTCGTATACCTATAAAATTACGCCGCCCCAGTCCGCCATCTTTTCTGTTTTGGGACACAGTGCCACTTCACATCTGGCTGCACATTCCGAAAACATCTGCCGGTGCCCGCCCGCGTTACAGCAACATCTGTGACCCGTCAGATTACGCGACCCCCCCCCCCCCAAAACACTCTTCCAGACAGGAAAAGGCAGTTTAGATACAGGGAAATTTGGGTTTTGGGGTTGGAACATCTGACATTCGATGTGGGTTTGGTGTGGTTGAGATTAGGATTAGCAACTCTGGGGGTGTGGCCGTAATGGAGCGTTTTAAAGGCGGGGGGGGGTCACATAATCTGACGGGTCACAGCTGATTTTTACCGCCCCGCTCTCGTCCGCAACCACGACTTCCGGTCTGTCCGCTTACCGGACTCCACGCGAACCGCAGCATCATTTTGGAGGCAGACGTCCAATTAATGGAGGCTGGTATCAAGTCGGGCCAGACTTCAGGAATCGGAACATGTGCGCCTAATGAACCCAAGAGGGGGGGAAATACGTTGGGGTTATTTGCCACTCGTCCTCAGGAACTGATGGTTTGTACTCACTTTTGGATATGTCAGCTTTTAAGACCAAACCGCACTGTCACGTCCCAAAAAGTTGCTGTTTTAAGTGACGGCTGCCATTGCCAGCAGCTACTGCTAGCATAACTGGCAGCTAGCAGACAGCTAAAAACAAAAACAGCACATAGGAGGTTGTGGTAAATAACGTTGTCGACCCGATGAATGGGATTTAGCTAACGTTTGCCTGTTCAGCGCGGTCGATAACGCTGACAGGATGCGGTGTAAGACTTGATCAAGTAAAAGCGACAACATCGCCCCAAACAACACAAACAACAACATCAACATCATCATCATCATCATCATCATCATCAACATGGCCAGCATGGAAGTAAGGTTAGCGGCTCCACAGGCTAGGCTACACTAATGCTAACGCTGGCTGGTGGCTTCGAGGGCAACGCTTACCCGAATACACGACAGTCCAAAAAGTATTTTCCTAAAATCTCTAAAGTTGCGCGTTCTTTCTCGATGACAACCATGTAAAAAAAATATATAACTACGGCGGTTAAAAGAGCTCACTGGCGGCTAAATGCTCAAGTCTCCTTCTTTTACTCGAGCTCCATTTGTCTGACAACTAAACCGGAGCTCCACTGTTGGTCACTCGGCGTCTGGGAGCTCCGCTGGGTTTACGGCGGCCGAGAAAGCCCAAGCGCGCCCGAGCCGTGCGTCGTTGCGTCATGCGCGAAAGGCCAATAGGATCTCGCCTTTCAATCCCGTTACAAGAGGAAAAGCCCGAGCAAGACAAAATGATATACTCACAACTGCAGAAAGAGGAGATAGGTAATAATAATAATAATAATAAAAGTAATGTCTGCTTTGCTATTTTTAACACCATTTAGTGTTTGTCTAATAATAATCTTAATGTGTGTTTTACTTCGTTTTTTGCCCATTTACATGTATCAATATATCATCTTATAGATGCTATAATAAGTTCAACATGTACAATTTACATTATATATATATTTTTTTGCATGAAACTTAAAATCTGTAACGCGGTGCCTCGGAAAGGTTTGTGTAGGCCAAAACTGTAGTTGTTAGTTCACCAACCTAGACAGGCTAGGGGCCCCGCCTCCAGCCCTACTCTCGACCAATCAGATCGCAGGCTCCTGGCAGCCCAGCGCAACGTCACAAGAAGGTTTAGGATTATGGTTTAGGGCCCGGGTTAACTGCAATGTTATGGAAACATGACAGGTGCGATTGGTTAAAAGCGCAAAGGCTATGGCAGAGCTCCTGTCCAACCTAGGTTGGTGAACCAGGAACTAATCTATGGGTCTCGGTGAGATCACTAGAAATAGACCAAGCTGGGGAATACCCTCTGGACATTTCCCTTCTTCAGTTTTCATTCCAAGACGCTCAAATTCTTGTGAGGCATTTCAGACCAAGACCACATATTTTACGAACACAGCACAGGGGAAAGCACTTAAAAAGATTTTAATTAAGTTTTAATTGCTTTCTTACAAAACAAGAAATTAAAGTTACGAATTGTATGCGATGTCCTCATCATTTTTGTAGACATCTTACCTCTCATAAGATCTTTCAAATATTTCCACACAGACATTTTATTTACACTCTTGTTAATCTTTCAAGTTGTGTGTGTGTGTGTGTGTGTGTGTGTGTGTGTGTGTGTGTGTGTGTGTGTGTGTGTGTACACACATGCATTGGTTTGTCTGTTAGTGGACTCTGGGTGGGTTTGCTGGCTCATGAGGCCACCTCTGAGATGTGGTGGATGTTGGACAGAGTAAGCTGGGCTTCCTGCGCTGGGTAGGAACGTCTGGAGTGAAGCCATAACCTCCCAAACACACCAGTGATCAGCAGCAAGACAACCAGCAGTCCTCCAAGGATGAAGGTCTCCATAGGGGGGACACCTCTGGCATCTGCACAGAGGAAGAGACCGTTAGCCTGCCCTGTATGTAAATAATCCGTCTTTCTGGTGTGGATATATGGAATGTTTACTCGATCAAAATGAACTCTCAGACCAGGGGAGATTTGGATAAATCGTGGAAAAGGTAAAACATACTCGGGCCTGGTTGGACGTTGCTGGCAACAAGTCGTCTGATTGGTCCGTAAGACACTGTGTGGGACAGCGGGATCTCTCTGCGTACTCTCCCTAATCCATCTTCACCAGAGCAGTTCTGTCACGGTAATAATCATCATTGCATTGACAAACATATCAATGGTGGAAGCAGAGGGAACAAACAGTCTCATTGTCATGTACAAGCAAGCTATCAACGCGGCCTGAGGGGGGATCTCCTTTTGGATAACAGAAAGATACCACGAGATCACCATGGATCCATTTGAATATCTTTATAATGTCACTACTACTACTACTACTACTTTCGGCTGCTCCCATTAAGGGTCGCCACAGCAGATCATCCGTTTCCAATATAATATTTATAATAATTTATAGAAATGATAAATTATTATAACATTATAATAATATTTATAATATAATTTTATAATAATTTATAATTTATCTCCCTGCCTGCCGCCCAATGACTGCTGGGATAGGCTCCAGCTTCCCCGCGACCCTGAGAGCAGGATAAGCGTTTCGGATAATGGATGGCTGGATAAATTATAAATTATTATAAAATTATAATATAAATATTATTACATTGGAAACAGATTATCCGCTGTGGCGACCCCTAACAGGAGCAGCCAGAAGTAGTAGTAGATAATAATTTGTAATCATATCCATCCATCCATCCATTATCCAAACAGCTTATCCTGCTCTCAGGGTCACGGGATGCTGGAGTCTGTCCCAGCAGTCATTGGGCGGCAGGCAGGGAGACAGCCTGGACAGGCCGCCACACTATCAATTATATTATATTTATATAATTCATAATATATTTATAATACATAATAATAACAATCTATAATAATATGTCTATAATGTTTTTCTGATGTCAGATGGTCTTCATTGTTGTTTTTCTCTGTTAAAACATTACGCTCGTGTTTTTGTGTCAGGTTGATCATCTCGCCAAGAAAAGTCCTCACATGTGAAAACCTCCTCGGCGGTAAACAAACTTGAACTTCTTCACCTTAACACAGCTTTAAGAAGCACCATCATCCCGAGGCTGCTGGATTCAAGTCAACTTAACTACCATGGGGGGCAGTGAAAAACAGTTCTGGGTCTATTTTAAGGACCCAAGCATCACACAGTCAGCTTGTCTGAACTGGCCCTCTGACCACAGATCTGGGGAATGGGCACAGCGTGCCGTCAGCTCACTCACAGGCTGACAGACCCCCGGTGCATTGTGGCAGATCTGGACGTTGCAGTGAAGGAAGACATCCGTGTAAGAGCTGCCCACGAACTTGAACATTTGTATCCTGAACATGGCCTCTGGGCCTTGGCCGTTCTTCAGCACGGTCAGCATCTGTTTGTTTGCCAACACCGGGCAGCTGAGAGACAAATAGAGCCAGACAACAAGACAGTCAGGGGAGGCAGTTTGATTGTGAGAGTGATATGTAAGAGAAAAAAAATCATTCAAAAACACCTCTGTTGATGTTAAAAATGACATGTCAGCAGCACTTGGGAGCAAAGCAAACAAAACAATGTGAACGTTGGAAGGGATTCGAGACAGCCCGAGACAGATGGGTTCGAGTATTTTCCTTCTCTTGTGTTGTGAAATCCTTCTCCGTTTCATTGCCGTGCTGTTGCCACAGTACAAAATACTGCCCGGTTGTCAAGGCCTCGCACAGCTGCTGAAGTGATATGCACGCGGCCTCAGACGGGGGCTCACATGACCTGCAAGTCCTGCAAGCTGTCGTCTGGCCGCCTCTCCAAGCAGCTAATTCTCTTATTTCAGATTTCAACAGCGCTCTCCTAAGAGGACTAAGGGCTGTTTGCTTACTGTGTGATTGGCGGGGTGAAATAAGGCGGATAACACCGTGCACGGCACAAACACATCCCCTGTCTCGTGTTGCAAGGTCTCACATACTACACCAAGAGTGCCATGTCACGATGTGAGTGTACATATAATTCTTATATTAGCTGTTGGACAGAGAGATCTGCTGAAATACGATGTTGGTGCATATGCCTGTTGTATGTACTGATGACTTATCACTCTCAAAACAGTAATCAGTACTAAAATCTACCCAGTCTAGTGGTACTACCTGCATGTTACTCTGTTTAAAACTGCAGACAGAGTATTAAGAAAGCAGGAACCATGAACAAATACTGACTGTGTCCATGCATGTACGAGTTGTGAGATGGCAACAACATGAATCTCAAGTATATTTCTACTACGGTGCAGAAAAGACAAGTATACTACTACTACTACGGTGAAGAAAAGACAAGTATACTACTACTACTACAGTGCAGAAAAGACAAGTATACTACTACTACTACGGTGCAGAAAAGACAAGTATACTACTACTACTACGGTGCAGAAAAGACAAGTATACTACTACTACTACGGTGCAGAAAAGACAAGTATACTACTACTACTACGGTGCAGAAAAGACAAGTATACTACTACTACTACGGTGCAGAAAAGACAAGTATACTACTACTACTACAGTGCAGAAAAGACAAGTATACTACTACTACTACGGTGCAGAGAAGACAAGTATACTACTACTACTACGGTGCAGAAAAGACAAGTATACTACTACTACTGCGGTGCAGAAAAGACAAGTATACTACTACTACTACGGTGCAGAAAAGACAAGTATACAACTACTACTACGGTGAAGAAAAGACAAGTATACTACTACTACTACGGTGAAGAAAAGACAAGTATACTACTACTACTACGGTGCAGAAAAGACAAGTATACAACTACTACTACGGTGAAGAAAAGACAAGTATACTACTACTACTACGGTGAAGAAAAGACAAGTATACTACTACTACTATGGTGCAGAAAAGACAAGTATACAACTACTACTACGGTGAAGAAAAGACAAGTATACTACTACTACTACGGTGCAGAGAAGACAAGTATACTACTACTACTACGGTGCAGAAAAGACAAGTATACTACTACTACTACGGTGCAGAAAAGACAAGTATACTACTACTACTACGGTGCAGAAAAGACAAGTATACAATTACTACTACGGTGAAGAAAAGACAAGTATACTACTACTACTACGGTGAAGAAAAGACAAGTATACTACTACTACTATGGTGCAGAAAAGACAAGTATACAACTACTACTACGGTGAAGAAAAGACAAGTATACTACTACTACTACGGTGCAGAAAAGACAAGTATACAATTACTACTACGGTGAAGAAAAGACAAGTATACTACTACTACTACGGTGAAGAAAAGACAAGTATACTACTACTACTATGGTGCAGAAAAGACAAGTATACAACTACTACTACGGTGAAGAAAAGACAAGTATACTACTACTACTACGGTGAAGAAAAGACAAGCTTATCAAGGGGTTTTGTCTTGTTTCAAGTCTCACGATTCTTCTTTCAAGATATCGTTTGTAAAAATGTCTTTCCCCACTGGCAGGTGCTATTGCTTATTTCAAGAAAGTGTGCTTGATTCGTGAATAGGACTTGTTTCAAGACATTTACTAAAAAAAATTTAAAAAAATAGAAAATATTTTAACTCAAGTTTCTTGTTTTCAGATTTCTTCTGCCGTTCAATGAAAATTCCTTATAACATGTGTTACAGCCATTTTACAGTTTTTACAAAACTATCACAACAAGGCTGGTATGGTCTTATAGTTGGAAAATTATTGAAAAAATATTTTTCATTATTTTTCATTTTATTATTTTATTGTTTTTATTTATTATTATTTTATATTTTAATGGTTTTTAAAAATTATTTTATTGTACTAAATTGGGAGGCACAGTGGCGCAGTAGTTAGCGTGGTCGCCTCACAGCAAGAAGGTCCAGGGTTCGAGCCCCGGGGTAGTCCAACCTTGGGGGTCGCCCCGGGTCGTCCCCTGTGTGGAGTTTGCATGTTCTCCCCGTGTCTTCGTGGGTTTCCTCCGGGTGCTCCGGTTTCCTCCCACAGTCCATAGACATGTAGGCCAGGTGAATCAGCCGTACTAAATTGTCCCTATGAATTGTGTGTGTGTGTGTGTGTGTGTGTGTGTGTGTGTGTGTGTGTGTGTGTGTGTGTGTGTGTGTGTGTGTGTGTGTGTGTGTGTGTGTGTGTGTGTGTGTGTGTGCGTGATGGCCTGGCGGCCTGTCCAGGGTGTCTCCCCACCTGCTGCCCAATGACTGCTGGGATAGGCTCCAGCATCCCCGCGACCCTGAGAGCAGGATAAGCGGTTTGGATAATGGATGGATGGATGGATGGATGGATGGATGGATGGATGGATGGATGGATGGATGGATGGATGGATGGATGGATGTCTTACAGAACGTGTCCATAATATCAACAGAAGCTGCTACACTGACCGAGGAAGCTGCGCTGCTGATCTCTATTTCTACACAGCTGTTTCTCAACATGGCCTTCCAACAGGTAAAAACTACATAGAACTGTTTAAAAAAAAGTACAACCTGTTTAAAAACAATTAACACAAATACCTCATTGTACCAGAGGCAATGTCACGCAGCAATGCAACCTTGTAGGTCTTTTTCATTGCACATTGAAATAAATTAATCAAATCAATGTGTAGCCATGATCATGTATGTAGTTAAAACGATCTAGTTCATTAATTCAGTACCAGTTAATAAAGCCTACGCTTCCAAACTCTGCAGAACCAACTGCATTATCACTTGGCCAAAGTCAACGCGCACGCAGCGAAGCAGAAAACATGGGTGGCACACAGAGGTGGACGACCCGGCTTCAGAAAGTAAAAGTCCTGCCACGTATTTGTTCCACCCATGCACTACACCTGCTGAATTTAATTAGCACTACGCTTCAGCCAGGTAATCACCATTGAATCACCTCATTAAGCGAATGGCTGGAACAAATACATGGTAGCACCTTTACTTTCTGAAGCCGGAGTGTGCACCTCTGCTGGCATACGACCACACGTGACACAGATGCAGTTGGTGTAGCAGGTAAAATAAAAAAAACGCTCCGCCCCACCTACGTGATGCGGCTGGTGTTAAGGGGACAGTTCACCCCAAAATCGAATACATGTTTTTCCTCTTACCTGTGGCGCTATTTGAGTCTTTGCTGAGGAACTCGATTCGGAGACACAGGTGTGTAACTGCATTCTGGATAAGATTGCCCACCCCTGACAGATTCTAGATCATTCTGGTGTGAGTTGCAGAGTTTTGGAGATATCGGCCACGGAGATGTCTGCCCTGTCTCCATTACAATGGGACTAGATGGCACTCAGCTTGTGTTGCTCAAAGCGGCAAAATAAATAAATAAATGAATAAATAAAATTTGAAAAACTCAACAGCAAGGCTGGATTACAGTCCGGGCATGCTGGGCGAGTGTCCTGGACTACGAGGGGCCCCAAAAGGTCAGGGGTATTGTGTTCGCATATAGTAGGGATCCCCAATCATACCCCACAAGGGACATTTGTTCCAACCCTGCGTCACGATGCAGGGCCCCAGCTAGTCTCTATTGATGCGGGGCCCCAAGCTACAATGTCTCTACTGATGCAGGGACCCGAGCTTCATTGTTTCATTGTGTATAGTTAAACAAATGTGCTAGCTAGAATGCCCATACTGAAAAATAATTAAACAGACAGTTTTACTAAAATATTCCCATATTTCACCAAATCATTTGCTCTGAAATTCTGTTGGCAAGCCGCTGTAAGTGGGAAGAAGGCTTCGCAATATGTTTGCGATACTGTGAGCTGCTATTCTCATCTCCGTTTGTTCTGTGATTCAAAATGTTGTTGTACTTTGTAGTCGCATCCGAATCCCATGCAGACTTGCATAGCGTCAACTACCATGTTGGGTATTCGCATTAGTTTTACATTTAACAATGTTTAGTATTGTTTGCGTAGCCTATCTGACGGAGCGGGGGGGGGGGCAATGGACGTGTGTGCCCTGGGCCCCCTGGTGGGTTAATCCGGCCATGCTCAACAGCAATGTGTTTTTCCAGAAATCATGACCCGGTTACTCAAGATAATCAACACACCTTGTGAGTAGTTTCATGTAGGAACTATTTTCTTAGACCGAACTACACCTACACATGAAACTACTGAAAACAAGGTGTGTGGATTATCTTGAGTAACCAGCTCATGGTTTCTGGAAAGAGACATTGCTGTTTAGTTTTTCAAAGGTTTCGAACCACCGCAACCACGAGAAGTTCTTAATCATACTGTCATGACTGTGCACAAAAAATATTAGGCAGATAGGTCCAGTAGTATGGGAGATTAGCTGCGCACACACACACACACACACACACACACACACACACACACGACCAAACACATGATCTCCATTTTGATCTTCTGTGTACGCTCTATCTGTGTATGTTCTATCTGTACATGTTCTATCTGTGTCTGTTCTATCTGTGTATGTTCTATCTGTACATGTTCTATCTGTGTATGTTCTATCTGTGTCTGTTCCATCTGTGTATGTTCTATCTGTACATGTTCTATCTGTGTATGTTCTATCTGTGTCTGTTCTATCTGTGTATGTTCTATCTGTACATGTTCTATCTGTACATGTTCTATCTGTGTATGTTCTATCTGTGTATGTTCTATCTGTACATGTTCTATCTGTGTCTGTTCTATCTGTGTATGTTCTATCTGTGTATGTTCTATCTGTACATGTTCTATCTGTGTCTGTTCTATCTGTACATGTTCCATCTGTGTATGTTCTATCTGTACATGTTCATCTGTGTATGTTCTATCTGTACATGTTCTATCTGTACATGTTCTATCTGTGTATGTTCTATCTGTGTATGTTCTATCTGTACATGTTCTATCTGTGTCTGTTCTATCTGTGTATGTTCTATCTGTACATGTTCATCTGTGTATGTTCTATCTGTGTCTGTTCTATCTGTACATGTTCTATCTGTACATGTTCTATCTGTGTCTGTTCTATCTGTGTATGTTCTATCTGTACATGTTCATCTGTGTATGTTCTATCTGTACATGTTCTATCTGTACATGTTCTATCTGTGTATGTTCTATCTGTACATGTTCTATCTGTGTATGTTCTATCTGTACATGTTCTATCTGTACATGTTCTATCTGTGTATGTTCTATCTGTACATGTTCTATCTGTACATGTTCTATCTGTACATGTTCTATCTGTACATGTTCTATCTGTGTATGTTCTATCTGTAAATGTTCTATCTGTGTATGTTCTATCTGTGTCTGTTCTATCTGTGTATGTTCTATCTGTGTACGCTCTATCTGTGTACGTTCTATCTGTGTACGCTCTATCTGTGTACGTTCTATCTGTGTCTGTTCTATCTGTGTATGTTCTGTGTACGCTCTATCTGTGTCTGTTCTATCTGTGTATGTTCTATCTGTACATGTTCTATCTGTGTATGTTCTATCTGTGTATGTTCTATCTGTATATGTTCTATCTGTGTCTGTTCTATCTGTGTCTGTTCTATCTGTGTATGTTCTATCTGTGTATGTTCTATCTGTGTATGTTGTATCTGGATTTTCCTATTTCTCTTATAATAAACGTCAACTCGTCTCTGGTCTGACTGACTACACACCCGTCACCGATGAAAGTGTACTGGACGTTGCTGTACGGGTCACTGGTTGGCGTTGCCCAGCATCTCTCCATGCGCAGCCTCAGATGAGCTGGTACCTAACACACACACACACACACACACACACACACACACACACACACACACACACACACACACACACACACACACACACACACACACACACACACACAAGGAGTGACAGTGGGTCAACTGCAACACAAGGTAAACATATTTTCACAGGCGGTGGTGGTTCATCGTTGTTGGTGACACATTTGGAAGGAGCTCAAGTTCAGTGTTTTTCCTGGAGTGCAAGTGTGTGTGTGTGTGTGTGTGTGTGTGTGTTTGGGTCTTTGTGCGCTGATATGGACCTCTGATAACAACATGGAGCATAGGGGGCCAAACGCTCAGATGATGTGGTGTTGAATTTCCTGTGTGGCCTGGAAAATTTCACAACACAACATCTTGCTTAACATGGACAAACAACAAGCTTAGCCTCTTCCTAAAACAACTGTCAGGAGTAGAACAACTTCACACTTTAAACCCATTTCCTCCAAAAGTATTTTGCTGATATTTTACCCGTAAAACACAAATTGTCTACAAGTCTGGCGGGTTTCTCTTGGCCTGAGAGTTTTCTGCTTTGCTCTGTAAGTAATTAGATATTTGGTTTGAAACTTCGCTAGAAAGTTCTAAACACTGTATTAAATACATTAAACAACAATAAACTGGGGGGGGGGGGTCTGGGTGGCGTGGTGGTCAATTCTGTTGTCTACCAACACCGGGACCGCTGGTTTGAATCCCTGTGTTACTTCCGGCTTGGTCGGGCATTTCTACAGACACAATTGGCCGTGTCTGCGGGTGGGAAGCCGGATGTGTGGGTATGTGTCCTGGTCGCTGCACTAGCGCCTCCTCTTGTCGGTCGGGGTGCCTGATCGGGGGGGAGGGGGAACTGGGGGGAATAGTGTGATCCTCCCACGCGCTACGTCCCCCCTGGTGAAACTCCTCACTGTCAGGTGAAAAGAAGCAGCTGGCGACTCCACGTGTATCGGAAGAGGCGTGTGGTAGTCTGCAGCCCTCCCCGGATCGGCAGAGGGGGCGGAGCATCAACCGGCATGGCTCAGAAGAGTGGGGTAATTGGCTGGATACAATTGGGGAGAAAAAGAGGGGGGGGGGGGATCCAAAACAAACCAACAACAATATACTTGAAATATTCATGTTCCCCAAAAGAACTGCTCAAAAGATTTCAGTCCATGTATTTCACTCCTCATTTTACAGATCGGTGACAGACTCCCCATCATGAAGGGTCTTTTCTTTATCACATCACAATAACGTCAAAGTGATAAATCAAAGAAAACCATCCATCCATCCATTATCCAAACCGCTTAGCCTGCTCTCAGGGTCGCGGGGAAGCTGGAGCCTATCCCAGCAGTCATTGGGCGGCAGGCGGGGGGACACCCTGGACAGGCTGCCAGGCCATCACAGGGCCCACACACACACACACACACACACACACACCTAGGGGTAATTTAGTACGGCCGATTCACCTGACCTCCATGTCTTTGGACTGTGGGAGGAAACCGGAGCCCCCGGAGGAAACCCACGCAGACACGGGGAGAACATGCAAACTCCACACAGAGGACGACCCGGGACGACCCCCAAGGTTGGACTACCTCGGGACTCGAACCCAGGACCTTCTTGCTATGAGGCGACCGCGCTAACCACAGCGCCACCGTGCCGCCCCCACAAAGTAAACCAAATAAACTCAAAGAAGTTTGTGTCCAGTTTGGAATCAGGTGTGACATTTTGTAACGTGTGTAGAGCATCAGCTTTGTATCTTGAAGCGGAAGACGAGACGAAGACATTATCGTGGACTTTGCCAGCCGGGGCGAGTTACCATGAAGACTTTGACGAAGATGTTGTCGTCCAGGGTCAGCGAGGGCACGGTGGTCCATCTGTCCTGGAAGGCCTTGTCTTTGTAAAGCAACATGGACACGGAGAAGTTCCCGTCCTCTGTGTTGAGAGTGATGGTCCTGCCGAGACAGAAACGATCCGTTAGTTTCGTCTACTTGTCAGCGTAGTTTAAAGCATCCATGACAAACAGAAAAGATGGTCGTCAGGGATAAAACGAAAACGTCTTGGACGTGTCGCTGTCCCTTCATTCCACACCAACCATACAAAGATGGCTGCAGATGGTCACCGTTTCAATGACATGCCGATATTCAGCATCATAAGACACGGGAGACAACCGCAGACAGACGATGTCAAGTTTACACAGGAGCAAAATGAGAACGAACATCTTCAGATACAGCGTTCAACAGGTCTCAGTGATGCTGGCTAACAGGCTTGTTTTCTACCTACGCCTTGAAAACCGCTGGGCTCAACAGATCTTTAACTTCAAGAGGCAAATGACGGTCCTGGATCTATACAGGGTTAGATTATGACTACGGCTTGCTCCAACCTTCTTGAAGTAATTAGCCATAGAGGTGGGTGCTCTGCCAATTAAATCACTGGAAGTTGAATCGGTTCATCTGGACACAACAGTTACTGACAGAATCGTTCCATCACATCACTCATCTAATGCCCCTTTCCCACTACATGGTCTCGGCTCGACCCGCCCTTTTTTTTCGTTTTCCATTACTGGAAAGTACCGCCATTTTGGTAACTGTTACCACTTTTCTGGTACCACCTTTGTCGAGGTTCCAAAAAAAAAAAAAAAACTGGAGCGGGTACCAAAATCAGCAGTTTGACCAGGCATCGCTATGACGACCAGCTACACTGAGGGGGTACCGTTACGGTAATGGAAAACGACACAGAAGCGAGTCGATTCGAGTCGAGTTGAGCCGGTGCCACATCGTGGAAAAGGGGCATAAGTGACCTCTTCAGTCTCAACCAATTTAGTACGGCCGATTCACCTGACCTACATGTCTTTGGACTGTGGGAGGAAACCGGAGCACCCGGAGGAAACCCACGCAGACACGGGGAGAACAGGCAAACTCCACACAGAGGACGACCCGGGACGACCCCCCCAAGGTTGGATGACCGAAAGAGCTTCAATTGGCTCGGTGTCCACATCACCGAGGACCTCGCCTGGGATGAACACACCAGCCATGTGGTGAAAAAGGCACAGCAACGCCTCTTTCACCTCAGGCGAGTGAAGAAGTTCGGCATGGGGCCCAGGATTCTACGAGCCTTCTACAGAGGCACACCCGAGAGCGTCCTGATTGGATGCATCACTGCTTGGCATGGGAACTGTACTGCTCACAACCACAAAACCCTGCAGAGGGCTGTGTGGACGGCCCCGGCCAACAGTGGACGTGAGCTTCCCTCCATACAGGACATATACAATGGACGTTGTGTCAGCAAAGCCCATAGGATTATCAAAGACCCCAGCCGCCCCAACTGTGGACTGTTCCAGCTGCTACCGTCAGGCAAGCGGTACCACAGCCTCAAAGCCCGGACCAGTAGGCTCCAGAGCAGCTTTTTCCACCAAGCAACCGGGCTTTCGAACAAAGAACATTAAAGACACTAAGCCTGGTGCCGGACTGACTGGTACTGAGCTATGGTCTTCAGCGGCTCATCAGTTTACACACACACACACACACACACACACACACACACACACACACACACACACACACACACACACACAGCAGCTTACTCACATCACACACTATTTATTATTATTACTGCTTTTTTGTGTTCTGTTTTGCTGCTATTTTATCTCTATTGTTGCTGCAGCGTTGAGGAGCTGAAACACAAGACTGTTACTCTCTTTATAACGAGACGTAACGCATAAAGACTCGTGAGTCTTGAAACCAGCGATAACCAGCGATAACTCATCACCAGCCGGTCAGACCGGCTTGGTCTGGTCAGAAAGGCACGAACTGAGGAAGCCTCTTGGATGAGAGGCGAAACGTCTTCACGGATATACACCAAGTCCAGTTGCACTTGATTCCACTCCTTTGGATAAGCATGACCCGGATGAGTGAGAACATTCACAGACATGAAACCAGCGATCAGCTGCATATTCCCGACAGACGTGAGCGTTAACTAGCGTTTCAGTGGCCACGTGTGCTGTTCACAGACCGTTTGGGAATGTCTGCAATCACAGCATTGTAAGATGGCTAAAGATGTACTTTTAGCCCCCCCACCCCACCCCACCCCACCCCAGTTCAGGAACGGTCGTTCCCTCTTCACATAGACGGCCTCTTTGACTCCCGGTTGGGGGGGGCGGGGGGGCTAAGACTACATCTGTCGTCCTCTTGCAATGCCAGTGCTGCGACTGCACAAACATTTCCCAGTCCTCTGTAGTACACGTGGCCACTGAAACTCTAGCTAATGGGCACGCTAATTTGCATATGAAACCGGTCGTCGGTTCGGGTCGTTATGCCACTGTAGTGTTTATAAGGGTGGGGGCACCTGCAGTCAGCCGAGAGTGAGGCGTTCAAGAGGTCACTTAGTGTTTCTTAGTTTCAGTGTCAGTTTTGGGTTTCTATTATAATACGGGGGGGTATTTGTCACGGGCGAGAGGTAAGAAGTGTAGAAGAGGCGTCGCGATACGAACACAAGACGACGTGAGAGGGGGTGTGGACGCAGCGCCCCGCAGACGTCTCGGTAAACGGCACCACCATCTCCTCGTGCTGGCTGTGTTGACGCGTACTGACAAAAGACTAAAACCAAACTCGTTTTCTGTATCTCTTTCTTTTATTTCAGTTAGTTTTGTAAGTAAACAATATCATTTCAGTTAGTTCTGGTGTTTTTCTAAAGTCTAGTCTTTATTTTTATTGCGGTTAACTAAAATGTTTTTTCGTTCTTCCTTTTTTTTGTGGATTTTCCCCCCTTTTTCTCCCCAATTGTGTCCGGCTAATTACCCCGCTCTTCCGAGCCGTCCCGGTCTCTGCTCCACCCCGTCTGCCGATCCGGGGGGGGGGGGGGGCTGCAGACTACCACATGCCTCCTCCCATACATGTGGAGTCGCCGGCCGCTTCTTTCCACCTGACAGTGAGGAGTTTCACCGGGAGGACGTAGCGCGTGGGGAGGCTCACGCTATACCCCCCTCCCGAACAGGCGCCCCAACCGACCACAGGAGGCGCTAGTGCAGCAACCAGTGCACATACCCACATCTGGCTTCCCACCCACAGACATGGCCAACTGTGTCTGTAAGGACGCCCAACGAAGTCGGAGGTAACACGGGATTCGAACCTGCGATCCCCGCGTTGGTAGGCAACGCAATAGACTGCCACGCTACCCAGACACCCATGATTTTTCACACCTGCTTTTAGTTTAGGTTCAGTTTGCTGTAATAACCTTGCTGGGGAAGAAGAGGTTTACCTGACGTCTACCCTGATCATGTTTTCGCCGTTGGGTTGCCGCACCATGTAGCTGACAGGGTACCGGCACACGAAGGTGATGTTGATGTAGTTTCTGGTCACGACGTCCGAATCGTTGTTGCGTATGGTGTTTACGAACATGATGTGAGTGTCGTCCGAGGCCTGGGGACAAAACAAGAGATGAATAGAGGCGTTAACGAGATGCAGAGTCTTTTTAAAACATTTCTCCTCAGAATGTCGTCCTGCGTGCTCAGTACTCCAGGTAAGAATCTCAAAGGAAGGTGAATCAGTCCATCCGGACACCACGTTTAATGAGAGGGAAACGTTTCATCCCTCAGCCGAGTGACCTCAGTGAGGGTTCCCCTCAGGGCTGCTGCCTCTCCCCATTACTCTACATCTCGTCCACTGTCGCAGCAACCATGCCACTAGACACACGTTCAAATCTGCAGATGATCCCAAGTCTTCTTGAAGGGGAGGAGGAACAACAAAATGTCATGAATATGGAACAATCATTTTCAATTATCAGAGTAAACATTTTTTTGACTAGCTTTAGTGCGGTGCGATGACATCATCAGGTTGGGATGCTTTTAGCTCCTTGTATTCCCGGTGAAATCCAATACTTTCTCTTCTCTACTTTTAGTGTGTCACACAAACTAAGCGTTCCAGCTGTCCTGCAGGCTGTTATTGTAAGGTTAATGTAGAAGTCAGCTGGTGGCAGGGCCGTTTCCTATCGGGCCTCGTTAACCTGCCTGCTGCCGTCAGACAATCGGAGTCTGTTTGAGTCCTTTGAATCCAAACTTAAAACTCATCTTTTTGCCTTAGCCTACAATTAGTTGCCTTGAAGTTGAGTACTTCACAATCTGTACTGGACGGCGGGTCGGTTTCTGTCTCAATGAATTTACCAACCACTGTTCTGCAATGAGATTATAGGGTATATTGATTATTGATATATAGTATATAGATTACAGATTATTGATATGCTTCACCATTGGACCAATGAGCATCGTCAACCCTGTGTACATGTCTCCCTTAGACACTTTTCTGCTGTTCATCGACAAAGACCTCCTTAACCGATTTGAACCTTTGATTGACTTCAAGCAATTGCAAATATGGGCAAAAGTACACAAAGCTCTGCCCATTCCATTTCCTGAACAAACTAAAGTTCAGTGCTTGGCTCTTGGTGGTGACAATCCAACACCCTTCATTCCATCAGCTCAACCACGAGACACAGATAGGGGCTGTGCAGTCACTCAGGTATGGCGTGCTACAGCCACTCCTCAAGCTGCTGCCAGCTCCACGACTGCCTTCACTGACTTCAATCCCGTGACACTACATGCACAGGACCTGACAGTTCACAAGATGAGTTTCGACATGTCTGACGCCTCCTTGCATCAGACCCGCAGTCCTGACCTTCCAGATCAGTCCTGGCCTGAAACAAATGTCTAACCCCGGACGCCACCTACAGTTTGTTGAGGCTCACTTGGTACATGTGTCTGCTGCAGAATCAGTTCATCCGGATACAACGTTTATGAACAGATACGTTTCATCATTCAGTCTTCAGTCTAAACTGACTGCAGGTATCCCCACCCTTATAAACTATACAGTGCAATACAGTTGTTACAATTCAGTTATAAGGGGGTGGGGATACCCGCAGTCAGTTCAGACTGAAGATGTCACTTACTTGAGTGATGAAACGTATCGTTGTTGTATCCAGATGAACTGATTCAACCTTCTTTGATTTTCTTACCTGGATTATTGAGCATGCATCAAGACATGTGTCTGATGCATTCACCCCACCTACTTCAGTGATGCCTTCACGCCAAAAGGGGGTGGTGGCGGGGCAAACGTGATGTACAAAACACCTCAGGAAAATCCAATCTTTAGATTCAGATTCAGATTCTATTTATCCCAGAAGGGCAATTCCGTTTTTACAATCTACCCAGACCATACTCAAACTCACAGACAAGTGGCATCATCAGTATGCCCCTCCAACTAAGTGACCCTGCCCCCTTATAACCTTAATTAAGCTATAGATTAGGAGAACTCTCAGAATAGGTTTAAACAATGGATTATAGGGTATAGCGTCCTGATGGTTAACTCGCAATAGAATTGGAAAGGTTAAATTCTTGTTTGTTTGTTTATCCTTTTATAGCCCTAAGATAGGGATGCATCAACACTGCATACAGAATGCTGGACGGTTAAACCTACTCTGTTCGCACCTGTGCTCGCCTCCTCGGCACAAAGTTTCCTTTTGTAATCACTGGACCAAAAGGAGTGATGTGTAACGAACCCAAGCATACAAGTTTGGATTCTTCCCGAAACATCATGCGGTTAAATCTGACATTCTGCCTTTGTGTGCACAAGGGCAAGCTCATACACAAGTGGCCTCCTATTCGCCTCACATAAAAGTGCCAAGCTGACATTACCCAGACAGGGATCTCACCATATATAAACCCCACTTTTGACATGGTTATCAGTTTCACAGTAGGGACATGGGGACCACTCAACGCCCTTTCCAGGTCATCATCACTGCTGAACACAGGAAGATGCTTTGATCTCGTTCCCACACAAGACAGGAACTCTCAACTCACCATACGAAAGAGACAACACAATAACTTGAATTGATCAACTTATTCTCTCTCTCTCTCTCTCTCTCTCTCTCTCTCTCTCTCTCTCTCTCTCTCTCTCTCTCTCTCTCTCTCTCTCCTCTCTCTCCTCTCCTCTCTCTCTCTCTCTCTCTCTCTCTCCTCTCTCTCTCTCTCTCTCTCTCTCTCTCTCTCTCTCTCTCTCCTCTCTCTCTCTCTCTCTCTCTCTCTCTCTCTCTCTCTCTCTCTCTCTCTCTCTCTCTCTCTCTCTCTCCAGCACCAGTGCTTCTACACTTTACTCTTTAGCGTACGGTGACTTTTTCTTGTGCACCAGCACTTCCCACAAGCTGTCAGTACTCTTTCCTGCTCTCTCCATATCAGGTTCTCTGGGCGATTCATAATGGTCCTAAATAATCTGCATTACCAGGAGGCACTGGGGGCACTACGTGATGTCACCTGTTCCCATGCTCGCCTGCCTGTTTTTCCTCGGTTGGCGGCTAGTCTAAGTAATGTTACATTAACCTTACAATGATATCCTGAAGGACAACTGGACATGGAGTTTGGTGATCGGAGGTGCTTTGTTTGTGTGACACACTAAAAGTAGAAAAAAAGAGAGAAAGTATTAGATTTCACCAGGAATACAAGGAACTAAGGGCATCCCGGCCTGATGACTTCATTGCACCACACAACTAAGCTAGTGTACATAGTCAAATATTGTTTACTCTAATAATTAAAATGGTGTAAATAAACTATAATGTCAACATCAGCAGTATCCGAGCGGCACGGCAGCACGGTGGCGCAGTGGTTAGCGCGGTTGCCTCACAGCAACAAGGTCCTTGGGTTCAAGCCCTGGGGTAGTCCAGCCTTGGGGTTCGTCCCGGGTCATCCTCTGTGTGAAGTTAGTGTGTCCTCCCTGTGTCTGTGTGGGTTTCCTCCGGGTGCTCTGGTTTCCTCCCACAGTCCAAAGACATGTAGGTCAGGCGAATCGCCTGCTAAATTGTCCCTGGGGTGTGAATGTGTGTGTGTGTTTGTCGGCCCTGTGATGGCCTGGTGGCCTGTCCAGGGTGTCTCCATACCTGCTGGGATAGACTCCAGCATCCCGCGACCCGAATTCGGATAAGCGGCTGGATAATGGTTGGATGTTGTCAACATCAGCCCCGGGGTAGTCCAACCTTGGGGGTCGTCCCAGGTCGTCCTCTGTGTGGAGTTTGCATGTTCTCCCTGTGTCTGCATGGGTTTCTTCTGGGTGCTCCGGTTTCCACCCACAGTCCAAAGACATGTAGGTCAGGTGAATTGGCCATACTAAATTGTCCCTAGATGTGAATGTGTGTGTGTGTTTATTGTCCCTGTGATGGCCTGGCAGCCTGTCCAGGGTGTCTCCCCGCTGCCGCTCAATGACTGCTGGGATAGACTCCAGCATCCCTGCAACCCTGAGAGCAGGCTAAGCGGTTTGGATAATGGATGGATGGATGGACATCAGCAATATCTCCTAGTACCTTTGATTCACTATAGGAATTCAGAATGTAATAATGATTTGCTGATACGGGCCAAAGCACACAGCAACGTGTGAATGGGGAGGGGGCGCCTCAGTAGCCGGACGGTTACAGCTCAAACCACATGGTCACAACGTCACTGGTTCAATTCCAGCTGGTAACCTTTGTTGCTTTTCTTACCCCCTCTCTTTCTCCCTCATTTCCTGTTTACCTCTCCACTGCCACTGTCTAATAAAAAGGTAAAAATACCACACAAAAAAAACAAACACGAGTAAGAGTAATTTCTGGTACGTGGTGTTAAATAGATGTGAACTAAATGCGGGTAAAAGAAGTAACAAGAATGAATATAAAGGTTTCGGACATTTAACAACCGCCCGGGTGTAAACCTTCCTCCACTCTGACGGCTATTCACTAATTCTGGCCTGTCTACAAACGGACTTTCAGCTGAAACGGTTTGTTAAGCAGTTTAGAAACTGGAATTTATGAAACGAAATAAAATAAAATAAATAAGAAAGAAAGTCAGCAACTAAACGGTCTGCCTTCATGGGAGCTCAGAAAGTAAACGTTAAGATTTAACGTTAAGATTTGTTGCTCTCCCCTTGGGGTTTCTTCCTACTTTCCCTCCCTGTTAAAGGGGTTTTTAGGGAGCTGTTCCTTATCCGACGCGAGGGTCTAAGGACGGGAGGGTGTGTTGCTGTAAAGTCCCTTGAGGCAAATTTGTAATTTGTGATATTGGGTTATACAAATAAAATTGACTCGACACAAGAAATTCGATCCTGTCTTGGTAGGCAACAGAATAGACCGCCATGCCACCCCGGGCGCCCCATG
>NC_079226.1:10686651-10909151 GCF_029633865.1 Lampris incognitus
ACGATCTCTCGTTCAGCCACCAGTGGCGCTGTTGTGTCCAGAGAGCAGAGAATAGCTTGGACTCTATGGAGTGACCCCTAAAAACAACCATATTTACACAAGTTTTTTTTTTCTATTATCCAGATTATTGATGTGGATAATAAAAGTGATATCATACATTCTTGAAAATTGCGGCGCTATTCAGGGGTGGCCTACTCCTTCATCTGTGTAACAAACAGCGATTTGTTTTCATAAATCAAAATTCGTGAGGGGGCAGCGCGGTGGCGAGCGCGGTCGCCTCACAGCAAGAAGGTCCTGGGTTCGACCCCCAGGTAGTCCAACGTTGGAGGTCGTCCCGGTCGTCCTCTGTGTGGAGATTGCATGTTCTCCCCGTGTCTGCGTGGGTTTCCTCCGGGGGCTCCGGATCCTCCCACGGTCCGAAGACATGTAGGTCAGGTGAATCGGCCGTACTAAATTGTCCCTAGGTGTGAATGTGTGTGTGTGGGCCCTGTGATGGACTGGCAGCCTGTCCGGGGTGTCTCCGTGCCGGGTCACCATGGCTACTGGGATAGGCTCCAGCATCCCCGCGACCCTGAGAGCAGGATAAGTGGTTAGATAATGGATGGATGGATGGAATATTCACGAGGTTGAGGGGCATCGTCATTCAGCATCGTATGACATACTGCCTTGGTTGGCTGTATATTTCAATATTCATGAGCATCACAACCAGTTCATGACAATCAGCTGTAACGCTAGTGTGCCCACTTAAAATTGTGTTCACACGAGACGATATTTATCAGGCTGCGAAAAAAGCTAGTCTGTGATAGCAGTCAATAAGGTTATAATGCTTACTAGTGTGAAAGTGAAATTCACGTGGGACCATTTGAGCTCTTTTTCAAATTTCAGTTCTTCTGAAAACAATTTTATCACTTTAGCCCAACAGACTCGCTGTCATTCCGAGTTAATCTGCACTCCATGATTCACCAACACGAGCAGCCCAGGCTGTGCTGCAGGTTCAGTGTAAAGGTGTGGAAGATAAATGGTGAGCTCCCAGAGAGGCTGTGGCAAGACCATAAAATGGAGATGAGGGTAAGGAATGGTGTGCCATGTTGTGTCTGGGCCCACACTGAACGTAAAAGGGAGGATGTGTCCTGAGTGAATTGCCCCCCCCCCCCCCACCTTGGCCCTTACTGTGCAGACATCTTTTACTACCTCTGGGTAAACACACAATCCCCAATACGACCACTGCTGGCTGGTTTCTGCAAGAGGCAAATAGAGCCCCAAAAAGCCCCACTAACACTTGCACTTATAATGAATGGGGTGATACAAAAACTCGGTGGCTCTCAGATGGCTTAAAATGGCTCTGTGTGAATAGAAATCGATGACTTCTTTCACTACCTTTTCCTCATTTCTCATACATACACCCCCCTCCCCTAATGGTTTTCAATGACATTTTCATAACTTTTACATTAATTTCATGACTGGAACAAGTTTTTAGAGTTGCCACTGAAAAGTTGCCTGACACCGGACAGAATTGTCAACTCGTTGCACTCCATTTCCATCTTCAGTCTGACATTGCCTCCACTCTAACCGATTTCCATGGAGAGGGGAGTTGATTTTCGTAACCAATCACTAGAGACCAACATATCCACCTGAATCTAATGTCTTTTTAAGTCGACACTGATGCGTAGCCATGCCATTCTTTCTGCAACTTCAATAACAATAGCCCTAGATCACAGCAAAACTCAGGCAGCTTCGTCAGCCAAGGCAGAGGCCTACGGGAGTGAGAGCTAGGATCCTGTGAAAACAAGCCAGAAACACACTGGACAAAAGAGAGCAGAGTGGCCAAAGGGGCTACACTACTACTACTACTACTACTACTACTACTACTACTACTTTTGGCTACTCCCGTTAGGGGTCACCACAGCGGATCATGTGTTTCCATCTCTTCCTGTCCTCTGCATCATCCTCTGTCACACCAGCCACCTGTATGTCTTCCCTCACCACATCCATAAACCTCCTCTTTGGCCTTCCTCTTTTTCTCTTCCCTGGCAGCTCCATATTCAGCATCCTTCTCCCAATATACACTGAAAAGCTGAAAAACAGGTTTTCAGCTAAAGATCTTGCTTCTGTGTGTGGAGAAGCCTGCAGGACATCACCAACTACAGGAAACCCTCCCTCCACACTGTAGAGAACCTTCAACTAGCTGAGGACTTGAATGTGTTTTACTGCAGGTTTGATCAGCCCACTTTCACACCACTCACCTGCTCCAACTCAGACATCACACAGCCAATTGCACCCCCTGCCATCACCCCTACTTTCCCCTCTGACTTCCCACTGGCACTGACGGTCCGTGAAGAGGACGTGTATTGATTTCTAGAGACAGAAGATCCGGAAGGCACCAGGCCCAGATGGTGTGTCACCCTCCTGTCTGAAAGTCTGCACAGACCAGCTGACCCCCATTCTCACATGGATCTTCAACAGATCACTGGAGCTTTGTGAAGTCCCCTCCTGCTTCAAATGCTCCACTATCATCCCAGTCCCCAAGAAACCCTCCATCACTGGACCGAACGACTACAGGCCCACTGCCCTGACGTCTGTGGTTATGAAGTCCTTCGAGAGACTAGTGATGAACCCCCTGAAGGACATCACAGGCCTCCTGCTGGAAACCCTGCAGTTTACCAAACAGGCAAACAGGTCAGTGGATGATGCAGTCAACATGGGACTGCACTACATCCTGCAACACCTTGACTCCCCAGGGATGTATACAAGGATCTTGTTCGTGGACTTCGGCTCGGCGTTCAACAACACCATCATCCCTGAAGTCCTACTCACCAAACTCATCCAGCTCACTGTGCCGGCTCCCACCAGTCAGTGGATCAAAAACTTTATGACAGACAGGAGGGAGCAGGTGAGGCTTGGAAAATCACATCTAGCACTTGCACTCCCCCAGGGATGTGTGCTCCCCCTTCTGCTCTTCTCCTGCTACACAAATGACTGCACCTCAGGAGACCGTCTGTTAAACTCCTTAAGTTTGCAGAAGCCACAACAATCACTGGCCTCATTCGGGACGGTGACAAGTCTGCAAACAGATGGGGGGGGGGTGAACACCTGGCTCTCTGGTGTGGTCATAACAACCTGGAGTTGAACACGCTCAAAACTGTGGAGATGACCGTAGACTTCAGGAGGAGCCCCCCACCGCCATACTCAATAGCACTGTGTCTGCTGTGGAAACCTTCAGGTTTCTGAGATTCACAATCTCCCACCTAAGGTGAGCATCCAACATAGTCACGATCATCAAAAAGGCCCAGCAGAGGATGTATTTTCTGTGCCAGCCCAGGAAGTTCAACCTGCCTCAGGAGCTGCTGATTCAGTTCTACTCTGCAATAACCCAATCTGTTCCCTGCACAACCATCACTGTCTGGTTTGGATCGGCCACCAAACAGGACAGACTACAACGGACAGTCAGGACTGCAGAGAAAATCATTGGTGCCGACCTGTCTTCCATTCCACTGCAGACCCATCACACCCTGGTCAGAACCTGTTCCAACTCCTCCTCTCTGGTAGGTGCTACTGTACATTAATACAACCAGACACCGGATGTCACTCTGATGAAAACCTAAAACAGTCATACAGTGTCAGAAACCATCCCTGTGCAATATATCTGTAACACTGGACATCCACTGTACCCCCCCTCTATATCTATCTATCTATCTATCTATCTATCTATCTATCTATCTATCTATCTATCTAACTTTTTAAAAGAAACACTCAACGGCAGGGAAAGTGCTCAACAACTAAGGAGCAAAAACAGTGAGTCAAGTAAATTCTTTATGAGACAGTACAAGCCTGTTTCATGCCATAAGCAATCATCAGCTGTCAACATCATCAGCTGACAGCTGATGTTGTCCCTCAGCCATTTCACCGCTGAACTCCAATAGTAAGCGGTAATGCCAGCTTCACCTTGATAAACACTGTTAACACTGTTTACTGTTGCATTGCTTTTCGTTGGCTTTGTTCTCCTCACTACATGTACTTAATTTGTTGAGCACTTGCTCTACTGTTGAGTGTTTCTTTTAACAAAGTTTTATATATATATATATATATACATATATATATATGCTGAAATATGAGCTGAAATATGAGTTGAAAGGAGGAGAACATAGAGGTCAGTGTCCAGTCAGTGGGTGTGGTGATGGTGATTGAATCACCTGTCGATCACAGCTATGTATTAAAAGTCCCCCCCCACATCTAGATTATACATATATATATATATATATATATATACACTGTAGTTTAAATATAGTAGTTAAATGTTTATATTTACCTTGTTGTCTTTGTTTTAGCTGTATGTCTGTTCTGTGTAAGTACATGGAGCGTAATGGAGGAACCGGAGTCAAGTTCCCTGTATGTGTAGGCCTACACATACTTGGCCAAGTAGTTTTTCACAACTTTTTCAGGGCCTGGAAGTTGTATTTTCAAGTTTACTGACTTTTCCAGGTTTTCCATGACCGTATGAACCTTTATTTCTTCTCCAAGACAGAGGTTTAAAGGTGTCTTAGTTAAAAAAGGTGAAAAAAGAGAGTTCGGCAGCAGCGACGGCATTCCTCCTGTTTGGCAACAGCTTCTCATCGGCAGCCATCTTACTTTCTCCAGCTCCCATCCAAAAGCCTTATAAAAACCCGCTGAGGTGGTACTCGGGGAGATATTCCGACCGCCCCTTCAAAGCCGTGTTAACCTTTTGCTTGCTTTACAAGACACCCCCCCCCCCCGCCCCTGGCCAGGCATTCCAACCCACCACTTGAACTGCACTCATCCTCTGAAGGAGGGATTTATACCTCGCCAATGTTAAAATTGTCATGCGGGCTGAGGTCCAAGGGAGTGGATGAGGGAAAATAACAAGAGGACCGTGGAGTTTGGCCGGTGAGTTATGGTCCGCCTATTCACCGCACCACCAGACAGCCGCTCATGGTCTCCATGTAAATCCTGATAATTTAGTGCAACGGGGGCCATTCAAGCACCCCTCACTGCTCTGAAATAAGTCCGGGGAGGCTGAAGGGGGGCTCTCTCTCACGCTCTCTCTCACACGCAAAAAAAAAAAACCACTCAGTCAGACACACATGATCTCTCTCTCTCACACACACACACACACACACACACACACACACACACACACACTTCTCACAGTCTTTCTCTGCCACACACTCGCACACAGAATCAGACACACATAAACACACTCGCTCTCTCTCTGCTCTCTTCTGTCTCTCGCCCTGAGTACATGTTTCTGTGTGCACCTGACTGACCTTGGAGGCTGCCCGGCCCGACCTTACGTCACACCCAGAAAAAAACAAAATGTGGCTTTTCTGGTCTTGCGTTGTTACGCTGTTTTTAGTGTTACATAAAATACAATTAGCTCAACCAATTAGCTGTGTTTCTGGAGCTATAAACAGCCAGACGGAGGGGTGGGGGTGGAGGTGGAGATCTGAGTCCCACGACAACCGCGGACGTCGTAAAATAGATGATTTATTCTGATGGGGGTTTTATGTTGTCAGTGATGAGCACCAACTGTAGTTTGTCTTCACATTGGCAACGCTCCTGTCCTCCTCTTTTGTTACCGTTGCTCCCGGTGACAAAAGGGTTCACGTGCACGGTGTGTTTAATTACACAGCAGAGCTTTCCATAAGCGGCGGCTGCCGGCCACACAGCCGGCTACTCAATCACATCCAGCTGGCTACGTCAACGCATTAATTTTTGAGCCAACTGGAATAGTTTTGATTGAGAAGTTGCGGTTTGCTGGGGCGTCCGGGCGGCGTGGCGGTCTATTCCATTGCTTACCAACACGGGGGTTGGCGGTTCAAATCTCTGCGTTACCTCCGGCTTGGTTGGGCGTCCCTACAGACACAATTGGCTGTGTCTGCAAGTGGGAAGCCAGATGCAGGTGTGTGTCCTGGTCGCTGCACTAGCGCCTCCTCTGGTCAGTTGGGGCGCCTGTTCAGGGGGGAGGGAGAACTGCGGGGGGGTAGCGTGATCCTCCCATGCGCTATGTCCCCCTGGTGAAACTCCTCACTGTCAGGTGGCTCCATGTGTATGAGAGATGTGGTAGTCTGCAGCCCTCCCCGGATCGGCAGAGGGGGTGGAGCAGAGACCGGGACGGCTCAGAACAGTGGGGTAATTGGCCGGATACAATTGGGGAGAAAAGGGGGGGGGGGATTAAAAAGTCCACTGAAAGTGCTGCATTTTCCATATGTGCCACACAGATGATTATGGGCTTAATGAATGAACAAATGAATGAATTGTCTTTATTTACAGCAGAGCCATCACTAAGACGCATTGCAAACACACACTAAAACAGGCAATGTGGTAAAGTAGCAGGCCTATGTCATATAAGGAAAATGTAGGCTACATGTTTACAATTGGGCAGGCAAACACATTAGAATATGCAATAATTAAGATCAGTGGATATGATGGAATAGTTGCATTAGAATGTGCCAGAGGCCACCAAATTTGGTCTTTTACTGCCAAAACCTGGACCCTGTTGGCTGGCTACTTTTCCCCCATGGCTGCTTACTTTTTCCCGCAGGCTGACTACTTTTTCTCCCTGGCTGGTAACTTTTACCCACTGGCTGGCTGCTTTTTACTCCTGGCTGGCTACTTTTTCCCCCTGGGTGGCTACTCCATATCTTCGTGGAAAGCCCTACAGAGGGCTCTTAATCCGACAGACACAACTGCAGTTCATGACAGAATGACTCCACTTTTAGGGAGAAGGTGGAAAGTCCTACCATTACTGTTCCGCAGTCGGAGAGATTTGGCTTTATGCTGAAAACGTAGTCTCCTCCAACTTCAACACCACGACACTCTGGGTCATTTAAGTGCAAATCTTCCACCTGTAGAAAGAAAACCATCATAAAAACATACACACACGTCCTACACACAGATTCGGACTAAGTCCTTCGGCGAATTAGAGGAACTGTGTCGGTGTTCACTTACATAAACTGGGGGCACTTTGTTGAGGAAAAAACTGCTGGGAATAACAACCTCCATGTGGTCATTGGTACAAATCACAGTTTCATTTAGCTCTGCAGGAAAACAAGAGGAAAATCAGCTTATCTCTCACCTGGGAACAGAATTCAACCTGGAGCTGGGCGATACGGACAAAATCAAATGTCACAATATCTATTCATCCATCCATTATCGGAACCGATCTTACTCAGGGTCGCAGGAATGCTGGAACCTATCCCAGCAGTCATTGGGCGACAGGTGGGGAGACACCCTGGACAGGCCGCCAGGCCATCACAGGGCCCACACACGCACACACACACACACACCTAGGGACAATTTAGTATGGCCGATTCACCTGACCTACATGTCTTTGGACTGTGAGAGGAAACCAGAGCATCCGGAGGAAACCCACACAGACACGGGGAGAACATGCAAACTCCACATAGAGGACCTGGGACGACCCTCAAGGCAGGACTACCCCAGGGCTCGAACCCAGGACCTTCTTGCTGTGAGGCAACCGCGCTAACCACTGCGCCACCGTGCCACCCAATATCACAATATTTTTGACTGAATACCTGGATATTGATAATGTGGTGATATTTAGTGGATGACTGTTGGTGCTTTCGTAAAATACTTACACATCAGAGACTGTTGATAAATGATCATTAGTAATGTGGATATGATGACCAAGCAGGTAGAGACACTCATAGTTCATTTCACTAAAACAGTGGAATAAGTTCAGAAAATGGTCTCGCTTTACTGTAATGCAGCCTTTAGGGTCAGGGAACGACAACATTGAAGTTCTATCACCACATTACCACAACCACAACCCCACTACACATGTACTCTCACATCAACATGTATCCATGTTATAGCTACATAGTGACTACGGTTGGGCATCGAGAACCGGTTCCAAAGGAATCGTTAAGAAATTCACATTTCGATTCTGCCCATAGGTTCCTACATAAATTTCACCCGCGCTAAAGTTAGATTCCGTTTCCGTTTCCGTGGTGGCGGCGTGCAGCTTCCGTAGTTTCCGCCTCCGCAAGTTCAGCGCAAGCGGCGGTCGAAAGCGTGGCTTCAGGTGAAGGGTTGGCACAGTGCAAGGGAGGATGTACAACAAATATGGCCAAACACCTTCGCCTACACGGTGTACGGGTTAACCAGTGTGCCGTGTTAGACACGCTGCGCCGGTCTCCATCTCCTGCCTCTGCGCCCTCTACAGTCTCCCTGAGCAACAGCAAGCAGCACCTCGCCGCAGTTGGGTAGGTGAACGTTAATAACGTTTGTCTTATTCACAACAGCGAGACAGCAAACAACTGTAAACTACTAATAAGACACGTTAGCCCCTAGCTAAGCGGTCCCGTTAGCCCCTAGCTAACGGGTCTGACCCTTTAGCCGAGCGGTTAGTGACGTCGCCTTGTGGCGCAGTACACCCCGTATCGAATCCCGCACCGGGCAAGAAAATAACCGGTAACACAACTTATACATGAGCGAATTTCTATAAACTGTACGCAAACACTGAAATGTGACAATTTGTCGGCCAGTCAGCAATAATACGCAGGGGATCCTCGTCGCCTATTCGTGGTATCGTAGTATATTTCAATAAGGTCGTGTTAAGAAAAGGTTTACTGAGCTCGCTAAACGTGCAACGTTACGTGCGTGGCCGCCATCTTAAATTGTCTTCTTCTTACTGCGTTAACGTAGAACACATTTTTCATTATCCGGCAGTGCCACCTAGCGGCGTTACAGGATACACCATTACAGGACACAACACTGAACGCTCGCGTATTCAGCCTGAGAAGGCAGATCCATCCATCCATCCATTGTCTTAACCGCTTATCCTGCTCTCAGGGTCGCGGGGATGCTGGAGCCTATTTCAGCAGTCATTGGGCGGCAGGCAGGCAGGGGGACACCCTGGACAGGCCGCCAGGCCATCACAGGGCCAACACACACACACACACACACACACACACCCATTCATTCCTAGGGACAATTTGGTGCGGCCAATTCACCTGACTTACACGTCTTTGGACTGTGAGAGGAAACCGGAGCCCCCGGAGGAAACCCACACGCACACACGGGTGGGGGTTGGGGGGGGGGATACAAACTCCACACAGAGGACGACCCGGGACGACCCCCAGGTTGGACTACCCCGGGGCTCGAACCCAGGACCTTCTTGCTGTGAGGCGACTGCGCCACCGTGCCGCCAAGAAGGCAGATGTGCTCATTTTTCTAAACAAGAACCGTTTCTAATTTAAGGAGTTTAATACCTGGTAGTCGGGACCAGGGTGTGACTGTGTCTTTATTTCTTCATCTTCACGTATGAAGACACTTGTTGTAAATGTAAATATATAAGAATGAGACATTCACATGAACGATCCGTTCTTAAAACAGAATGGCTTGTATAAAGTGGGGTTTTTTTTTAATAATTTTTTCTTCTGTGAAATAAACATGTGACCTGTTTTGACCCCGCATCTCAAAGAACCAGAATCGAGAATCATTAAGAACTGGGATCAAAAAGCAGAATCGGAATCAGAATCACAATCGTTAAAATCCAAACGATGCCCAACCCTGCTACCGACCAGCTCAAGTTCAACCCCTGAAACAATGTTTACTTGACTTATTTAACAATATTTGACTTACAAAAGCACTCTAATGTAAAATTAAAGTTTTGCTACCAAAAACCACTTCAAAGTCTTCAGAGCAGGTTTTAACCTGCAGTAATCCAGACAGACGGGACATGCCAGACCAACTACAGTTAACACAGAGGAGCATTAACATGTACTGTCTTATAGAGGTCACAGTACCGCTCCATGTAACAGCTCATCCCCATCCAGCTCCTTGTTGGACCAAATACAAACTACAAGCAGCATCTGCGAATATCATTTTGTCAGATCTGTGGACCCGCAAATACAAAAAAAAGATTTACCAACACACAAAGTCTGTTGTAATTATCTCTGGTTCTACTACATTAAACTTTTCAGTGCTGGGATGACAGGTCCCATACACCAACAGGTATCAGTACACAACATGCTGTGCAGTATTCCCCATTTCTGTCTCATGAAGTACACATAATCATATCAAGGTGTAGGTTTATTTTTTTGGGAGCAGGATACGCGGATAATGAATGGATGGATGGATGAAATTAAAGATGAAAATATTTCATTAGAAATTCCCAAGTAAATTCAGCATTTGGTCATTTCCATGTGTGTACTCAGTCTATCTATGTATCGTATCTATCTATCTATCTGTCTATCTATCTGTCTGTCTATCTACAGCGAAACATTTCATCAACCAAAACAATCTGACCTCCCCTGAGTTTTCTACTTTTAGATTTTTCTCTTCTTTGCTTATTATTTTTCTTTCTATCCTTTTTTGTTAATTTTTGTGTTCTAATACTGTGCATTGTTTCTTTTGCATTTCTGCAATATGTTGCATCATGTTGTATCTGTTTTGTTCTTTTTGTGTTTTTGTCATGTGACTGTTTCCTGTGTGTGCCTTTTAAAAGAAAAATTATTTTGCTCAACAGTCTGGAAGAAGCCTTTTTTCCTAAATCTCCCAAGAAAAGGAAAAAAAAGCGGTTTCTATTCTACAGTAAGGTGTGAGATGTTGGTCAGGTGTGAAGCAGAACTTGTGGGGATGCGAGATTCTGGGCTCACCTTCCTCTTCGAGCCCCAGATGAACGGCAGATGTGACTCCCATCAGGGCGAACAGGAACCAGACCAGCAGCGGACCAGCAGGTACCATCTTTCCACCGTGTCTCCCTCTGGTTTCACGGTCTCGCCACTCCCCGCCCCTAGAAAAACCCATGCGAAGCTCCCCGAGACGTTTCACGGTGGCTCGCTGTCACCGCCAGACTAACTGGAAGCTTGGCTCTAATGAACTACAGGAGCCTCCGTCCGGCCTTAAAACACCAGTTTGAATGATGTCCCCGCCGACAATGAGATTCCACACATGAATAGGGGGAGCTGGGGGGAGTCCAAGGTTACACGCACGCAGTCGCCCACTGCGGCGATGCCTCCTCTGTAAACATCCTACACCCATTTTCATACTACGGCGAGCAACGACAAGTCTGGTTACCATGAGAGTGGAACAACAACGGCACTCGGCTCACGCTTTTTGTTGTCCACCTCTTTTGTCTGGGGCGTTTTTTTTCTTAAAGGCCATGGCGAAATCTTTACTGGTGTGGGAATACCAGTCAGCAGGATGAACAGACTGCCATTATGAGTCAAGGGCAGTTCACTGACAATGCCCAAGACCGGTGAATATGTGTGTGTGTGTGTGTGTGTGTGTGTGTGGTGGAATAGACTATTACATACATAACCATGAGCCCAATGAATGATACTTTTTTTTTTCCAGCATCCCTAAACAACTTTTTTCTTCGCGATGCTGGAAACTGAACGAAACACTGTGCACTTGTGAGCATACGAATCTGTCAGACAGCACACGTTTAATTCCAGACAATTATCACGAGAAGGTTTTCACAAAAAAAAAGGGGGGGGGAAGGGAGAATGCTTCAAGAGGTAGAAAATGGCTCCGCTTGTTTCTAATTTTATGACAATCAATTTACAAGACAAAGACAAGGGAGTGTTGTGCTGTTTTTGTCTTGCTAATAGAACAAGCCGAGGCACTAGACAGGGCTGTCTGCTGTTGTCTCGCCACACAACGGCTTTGGAAAAAGACTCTTCCGGGAGGAAAAGACTCTCACTAAAATCTCCAACTTTCCCTCCTGTCGTAAAGGTCAACGGTTTTCCTCCTGCTTTTTTTTTTTTTTGACTACATGGCAGAGGTGGAAAAACCCGGTCCAGAAAGTAAAAACCCTAACTGTGTCTTTACTCCACCCATGTACTAAACCATCAGATTGCACTGACTAGTTTCCCAAATTAGCTGGTTTAATACATGGATGGAGTAAAGACACGGTTAGGGTTTTTACTTTCTGGACCGGGTTTTTCCACCTCTGCTACATGGAGGTGACGCAAAGGAGCGCCATTTGGAAAAAGGTGCCACACAAAATGATGGGTCAGGACAGATTCAGTAACACTGTTGTTCAGAGACTTTTATTTCTTCAGAATGGAGGAAAAATCTGAGTCAACGACATGACCAAAGTATCTCTCCTCCATTTCCCTCCATCCTCTCTTTGTTTTCTTTTGAGTGGCACGTTCGGGTACAGAGAAACAACACATAAACGCACACGGTTAACATCAGATTAGATTGACACGAACAATATCACAATAAAATCGAACCACAGAAACATGTACTCGAACAATTGAAGTAGCTATTGAGCAATATACTTCACAACCTTTTATTACAGCTACAAAAAAAAATGACGACAACTGACTGAGGAACTGCTATATCCCACACTGGAGAGATTTAAAAATTCAAATGTAAATATTCCAAAGGACACTTTTTTTAAGAAATATCTCATTGCAGATGCTGGTTTTCTAAAGTCACTTTTTGGAAATACATTGTTTTGACTCAGGAATTCATTTTCAAAAAGAGGAATGTGCAAAACGAACAGAGTTCCTGCATCATTGCTTGGTGTACTTATGGGTTTTTGTCTTGCCTGTCTGTCTTCCTGTCTGTCTGTCTGCCTATCTGTCTGAAGTGGGCGGGACTTCCTGCTTGGTAAGGTAAAACAGGTTCACTCCAGAGGTTCGCTGTCTTCTGTGAACAGGTCCGCCAGGTCCGCCACTGTCAGCACAGCCGCCTCCGAGTGCTTCATGGCGGTGGTGCTGTGACTGCAGAATTTAGAAAAAAAAAAGAACAAATCCATTTTAATCAACGACATGATGAACAAATTTCTCCAGGTTACAGTTTACGCTTCTGTCAAGTCAATCTATTTACATAGCCCTAAAGCATAATTCAGTCTAAGAGAGCTTTACAATCACTTTACATTCTCCAACAGATGTAAATAGATGAAATGACAACGTATGGCACACCCTGTCATTTGACCCTCGATTCAGAAGCGGAAAAGCTTCAGCAAAAAAAAAAAATAAAAAAAATAGAGAAACCTCAGGAAGAGCGTTACACTCACCTTTTTTCGGCAGTCTTCAGCATTGCCTGCATTCTCTCCTCAATTGTGGATTTGATGAGGAATCTGTGAACAAAAGTGGGTCTGGTAGATAGAGAGAAGAAGAATTAGTGGATTGTGTTAAGACGCCATACAATCCAGAGCATTAGTTGGTCTAGATCAGTGGTTCTCAATCAGGTCCTCATTTAACATCAGTATGGCTGGTTTTCTCATTCTTCCAGGTAGGTTCATTACATTCGCCTATTGTTATGGGTCTAAAACCTGCTGATTAGACTGCTATTGCTATTGAACACCTGGCAAAACCTCTCAAGAGAAGCCATTTTACTTGGTGGCCATCTTGGAAATGCTCCCGGTCAGTAAGTTCTTGACCAAGACTAGAACTCTATTTTTCACAATGGGGAGTTGTATATATCTCAAGTTCTGAGACCGATATTATCATTTCATATGGTCAGGGAGAATACTTGTCTCTGATTGGCTAGAGGGTGTGCGTTGAAACCATATAATACACACACAGTTCAGATAAAGCTAAAATCACTGTTCTAAATTCATGCGCTGGCAACAGTTCTGCCATGTAATCATATTAACACACTGGATCAGTAGCAAGTGCACTGAACATTCAAAGTTAGCTCAGCAGCTAACTTTTAAATCATTTTGCGGCACAGTGGCGCAGTGGTTAGTGCTGTCGCCTCACATCAAGAAGGTCCTGGGTTCGAACCCCAAGGTTGTCCAACCTTGGGGGTCATCCCAGGCCGTCCTCTGTGTGGAGTTTGCATGTTCTCCCCGTGTCTGTGGTGGGTTTTCTCTGAGTGATGCGGTTTCCCCACCATCAAAAAAGACATGCATGTTAGGGTTTATACTCCTGTCTGTCCCTTGACCGAGGCATGGCAAGACGAACTGGAGTTGGTCCTCGTGTGCTGCACGGTGGCTGCCCACTGCTCCTATCTACACAGCTAGGATGGGATAAATGCAGTGTAATTTCCCTACGGGGGTCAACAAAGTATCTAAAAAAAAAAAAAAAACTAAAAAAAAACCCCTTTAATTCTGAGTCCAAAATATTAAACAAAAAGTGACTTTTTTTTTGGAGGGGGGGGGTTCCTCCTTTTTCTCCCCAATTGTCTCCTGCCAATTTCCTGACTCTTCCAAGCCCTCCCGGTCTCTGCTCCAACCCCTCTACTGATCCGGGGAGGGGTGCAGACTACCACATGCCTCCTCTGATACATGTGGAGTCGCCAGCCGCTTCTTTTCACCTAGCAATGAGGCGTGATCCTGGATCACGCTATTCCCCCCAGTTCCCCCTCCCCCCGGAACAGGTGCCCCGACTGACCAGAGGAGGCGCTAGTACAGCGACCAGGACACATACCCACATCTGGCTTCCCACCTGCAGACACGGAAAATTGTGTCTGTAGGGACGCCCGACCAAGCCAGAGGCAACACGGGGAATCGAACTGGCGATCCCCGTGTTGGTAGGCAACAGAATAGACCACCACGCAACCCGGACACCCAACTGTTTTTATTTTAATTCTTCGGTAAGTGACCATGGTGTAAGTGGGATAATAACTCCAAGGTGCTAGTTTCAGGATATTAACACACACCGCTGTTTGTCGGGCGGTTCTTTGCCTCTGCATCAAGCATTAAAATCCTTTAACGCACACCTCGTCGTTGCATCCCTCACTTGCATTTCATAGAGTACAGTAACCCTGGCAAATTGTACACAGCATGGAGTGTTAAAGTTTGCTCCATAGAATGCGGTTGTCCAAGAAAAATATATTTTTTCCACCTTACCGATGCTTGTACGTATGCATGCGCTATCCGCCACCTCAGGAATCATTGAAATTAGGACATTTAATTCAAGTTTAGTTTATGGCACTGCGTCTGCATGAAACTGAACATGTGATTTGTGGATTTTCTTTATGGTATGCATACAAAGGTGGCTGGATTTGACGACCGTGCCCTCATCTTAGTGTTTCAAATTGTCCTGATAGAGAGCACCACTCGTCTCCAACATAATTTAAGTCGTCTCTGCCGGGTACAGGCTCTGCACAGATACAACGCCATTTTGGATGGTTGTCCTTTTCTCTAAAATCCCTGCTTTCAAACCTTCCCTACTAGATAAGACTTTCGTAGATTGGCAAAATTCAGGTATTTCAACGTTAAATGATGGTGTCTTCCTCTCTTGAACGACTTTGCTCTCAAGTCAATCTGCCTACAAGTAATTTCTTTCCTTATTTACAAGTCCAAGATTCTGCACGTAAAACACTGCCCCAGTTCCCTTCTCTACCGCCATCCAACCCATGTGATGCTCTGTTAGAGCACTGTGGGAAATAATTTTTTTGAAGTATTTACAACCAATAGGCTTATTTTTATACAATGTATGATTCTTTTTTTTATTAACCAAGAATCAGATGCTGGATTATAATGGTAACTATTGTAGGTAATCAATTATTTTTCATTAAATATGTAAGAAGCGTGGAAATAATGGTGTAAAACATAGCAGGATAAGAATTGTAGTATAATGTCAATACCACTAGATAGCAGTCTGTGTAACAGGCCACATTGCCTAAAAAGATTGAGACGCCATATTGTTGTATCATTTTGTGGATTATTAACAGTAAACCTACTCACATCAGACTTGTAAGTATTGGACATTGATTGATTGATTGATGCTTGAACCTTGATTGACTGACTTTGACCCACAGCGTGTCGAGAAGAAATTCTCCCACATTTAAATGGCAAGCCAGCCAGGAAGGGTTCGGGGAAGCTGGACAGCGTGAGCTGTAGCTCAGAACAACAGGGCCCAGCAAAAAGAGGTAAAGCAGAGCCTACTTACAAAATCTGCATTACTGGTTGTTTCTGAGAAGCGGTGTGTGGCCGCCTGGATTAAAGCATTACTTGGCCTCTCCTCTAAACGAGCCTAAAATTGCTACAAAATAAAAACTGGTAAGGCTACTAAAGAGTCTGATGTGATAGTGTGTGTACGAGGGGAAGAGAGAGTCAAGGCCAGAGCAAGCTCAGGTGAAGGGGGTGGGGGGGGGGGGGTGAAGAGATAGATGACTGAGCAAGCATTGAAGGTGTTGCTAGTTGGATGGTTGTTTCTCTGTGTTGTGTTTGCTGGAGAACTGATACATTTGGCCTTGAAGTATTACTGGCAGTGAGATTAGTGTGGATAGATGGCTGTGTTATTCGCTGTTGTCCTGCATTTTCTTGTGTGTGTGGAAAACTGTAGATGTCTGCTTTTAGCCAGTGTAGCCCCTGTATATACCGTTCTCTGTGTTGGGGGAGCCCTGATAGGGATTCGAGCTCTCTCACTCTCTGAGTCAGGGAGCGTGGTTCCCTGACCGGGATTCGAGCGAACGGCTCTCTCTGAGTCGGAAGGCATAACTCCCTGACCGGGATTGAACGGGCAGGTGGCGTAAAGAATATAAAGCATGTGGATACCACTCTTTTGTGTGACAGAAAGAGGCCTGAATGGGCAGGTAGATGATTAATAAGCAGAAAGAAGTTGGACTCGATGCGTGTGTATGGGAGTCAGCCCAAATTCTTGTGTGGGCAATTAAAAAGATAAGAGTGACTGGGCAAGCCGAATACACTAATGATACACTAATGATACACTTTGATACATTTGGCCTTGGGGCAGTGTAATCCGAGACAGGGAAAAATAGAGGGAGAATAAGGCCGTGTTGGCCTGAGTCTGTGTGGAAAAGTGATTGTTTTTTTATTATTACCCCCCCTCCCTTCTACTTCCCCCTTCAATTGTACTTGGCCAATTACCTCACTCTTCCGAGCCATGCCGGTCGCTTCTCCACCCCCTCTGCCGATCCGGGGAGGGCTGCAGACTACCACATGCCTCCTCCCATACATGTGCAGTCACCAGCTGCTTCTTTTCACCTGACAGTGAGGAGTTTCACCAGGGCGATGTAGCGCATGGGAGGATCACGCTATTCCCCCCCCCCCAGTTCCCCTCCCCCCGAACAGGCGCCCCAACCGACCAGAGGCGGCGCTAGTGCAGCGACCAGGACATATACCCACATCCGGCTTCCCACCCGCAGACACAGCCAATTGTGTCTGCACGGACGCCCGACCAGGCCGGAGGTAACGCGTGGATTTGAACCGGCGATCCCCGTGTTGGTAGGCAACGGAATAGACAAAAAGTGATTGTTCTGTGTTCTGTTTGTGAATAAATGTTTATGTATAAAGAAGAAGAAGCAGCAGAAACACCACTCCGTTTGTGTCGAGGAAGTGTATCAAATAGAGACCTACTTGTGTCGAGGAAGTAGGTGCCAGAAAGCTGGTAATCAATAAAGTCATTAGGAGTACCGGTGACACTGGCCAGAGATCTGAGGAGTACTCAGAACAGTGTGCATGTGGAGCGAATGTGCTAGCAATATGCATGAATGGAAAGTGAGTCTTGTGCATTGAACCAGCTGACTACTTGGATATCTGAGACACTAAATTGGGACAGGGAAAAGTGTCAGCCTTCATTTGGAGTCATAACACTAAAATAGTACATGAGGAGGAAAGATTTCAGGATGGGGGTTATTTCGGTCAATAGAACAAGGGTTGAATTTAGGCTAATTTGGGAAGCAATAGTGAAAAAAAATCACAAAGAAGGGGAAAATACAGACAAAGAAGAGGCAGTAGTAAACACTGTAAGGATTGGTGTGGGACATTGCACAATTTGGAGAACTCGCGGAAAACGAGCAGAAAAGGAGCTGACTTTATTGAAAGAAGGACACCCCGATAAATTTTTATTCTATACGGACGACATACCGTGGACCCCATTTAGTGAGATTCAATAGGAAAAGTGTGTGGCCTCACTGATGGGACTGAAGTGTCCACATTGCAGTGCGAAACACATCTACTGTTGTGTGCCTGAATGGTTAGAAGAAAAGTGACATGAACGGTTAAAGGGAAAGGCATATGATTGGTAGAAGAAAAGGGGGTGAAATCAAACAACAAAAACTAAACAGAGAACTTATATTGTTAACTGCTTTTGCCATTGCAGTCGTGGTAACGTGTATAGCAACAATTAGGTGGACAATAAAATACAGATGGGAGATCTAGAGACTCAAGGGATTAGAAGATGGTTTTGGTTAGAACGCACATACAAACATTCAGAAGGGGAAGAGGATTGGCAGGGCGAATTCTTACTCGGGTTGAAACTGGCAGATCACCTCGTGGGTTAACTTAAAACAAGTTCAAACCGAATTCCCTGCCATACGGTGGGAACACCTTTTGCGACAATTGTGGACAGTTGAAACATGGTGGAAAATATTAGAACGCCTTTGCAAGAACCGAAAGGAGGAGGTAACTCTCCCGTTCAATCCGTTTCTTGGGAGTCCCCGAGGGATACGCGATGGACGGTCCGAACAGACAGCTAGTAAATCCCAGGTTGGTAATTAACATAGTCCCTAGGACAGTTAAGTGGGAAACAGGAAAGTGGGGAGACATTATTAGGTGGGAAAGACCTGACAGCGCAGAGGATTTCACATCAGCAGAAAATATAAAACTGGTGTCACAGCAGAGAAGATGAAAGTGTTAGTCAGGACACGGGAATCAAACGAAGAGCCAGAAATCCCCAGATCACTAGCGAGTAGTGCAGGACAGGGCTACATTGGTGCAAACAAGAAGGAGGTGTGATGGGCGTGATGAAAATCACCCCAAGGGAGGTGGTGATAAGACGTCACCCAGAAGGTAAGAAACAAATCGAGAGATGCATGACAAAATGGAACAAGAGAAGGAAAAGGGCATCTCAATGGCCAAGAGAGGCACGTTTGAGCTTGCCTGCTGTGAGGAGGTGGAAGCTAGCATCAAACACCACAAAAGCCAAGATACCAGCGATAAGCGTGAAGGAAAAAGGGCAAAGGTGTTAGGTTGGCTCTGAAAGGAGGGAGAACAATACACCCACCAACTTTTAGAGATATCAACACTGCATAGTAAGTTTTCTCAGGTACAGTACTCCTCTTCCTCAACAAAGACAGACTGGGAATTAGATCTGTGTGAGGTATGACAGACGAACTGTAGCAGTCCATCTCAAAAAGAGTCCATACCTCTTCAGTTTGTGCCAGGGATGGTCTAATGCAGTAAAAAAAACAAAAAAAAAACATACACCGCACCCACTGGACAAAACAAAAGTTGTCAAAATACTTCCCAGATGTGAGCCCTGCCTGCAGTCATTGCAATTTTATTCCAGCTACTCATGCCCTTATGTTTTGGTCATGTGGTGAACTTGAAGAACTTTGGTCTCTTATATTTAAAACTGTTTTAGATTGCCTGAAAAAAACCCACTGCTCCATGCTCATTCGTAGCTATCTTTGGGGCTCCTCCAGACACACTCATACTGTTACAGGCAGAGGCCGACTGTGGCGACTTTGTCACCTTGCTTGCCAGGCGCCTAATATTACTTAGATGGAAAGATGCCCGCCCACCCACCTCTGCACACTGGAGACGAGACGTACTCTATTTTTTGAAACTAGAGAAAATAAAATAGTCTTTGAGAGGCTCCATAAAGACATTTTATAAAACATGGAATTCCTTCCTGAACCACATTAAAGAAAAGATTCAACTGCCTGCTGTCCCATTGTCAATATGTTTAAGCCCTGCCCACACAAATTTAAAAACCACCATACTTGATTCTCCCTGATTTCAACGCATCTCTTATGACATTGCCTATATGACTTTTTTGTTTTTGCACTTTTACTTTATCGGGGTATTACTGTTATATTGTCATCTTTTTTGTATTTTTTTGTGCTATTTTACCTGTTTATATACAGAACGTGATCTTGAACGTGTTATATTTTTTTATCAGATTTTGAGAAAATCTTAATAAAGTATAAAAAAAAAACCTTGTGGTTGCGGTGATTCAAAACCTTTAAAAAAAAAGTTCTCGCTACCGCCGCTCCCTCTCTTCATTCACTCTCTAGCTTGCTCGACCAACGCTGCCCTCTGTCGCTGCCCGATCTAGATCAACCATAGATGTGAGTCACAGATGCGCACAGTCGATTTAGATCAGGAAGCAACAGTGTCAAAACATTATGCATTCGGTTATGAGTCTTGAAAGTAAACGAGAAGTCGATCATGTTTTGCAAGTCAACATATCATTCACTGCTGATCTCAGCACAGGAGAACTGGAGGAAAACTGGATGAACCAAAAATAATAACTTCTCTCTTTATTTTCATAATATAACAAAGCTGGGTAAACCATTAACACTCGCGCATGCGTGACTCACATCTACGGTTGACTCAGATCGGGCACCGACATGATCAACAGTTATTAAAAGAATTTTGATAATCAAAAAAATGTGAACGTTAATAAGGAACAACATCCTCTAGGTTGCAGTCAAAACAGGAAGTGGTGCATATTCTTGTCGCTGCCCGATCTGAGTCAACCGTAGATGTGAGTCATGCATGTGCGCGCATTAACGGTTTACCCAGCTTTATTATATTATGAAAATAATGACAGGCTTAGGATGAGACCCAAATGGTGGCATAGCAAACCTTTTCTTTTTGGAAAGTCCAAGTTCATATTAGACTTGGTCGCATTCATGTGAGGGTCCACCTAGGATGCTGTGCATCCACAGACTGACAGACAAAACGTTTTTATTAGGTAGATTTTTTTAGTTTGAGTACTGCATATTAAAAACTTTTTTGTCCATATTTCCCGTTCAGTCGATTTGAATGGTTTGGATCCTTCCCCAGGCCTGCGTTGCATCCCATCCCCTCCATCTTCTATCACTTTCTATTTCTGTTTCTGTTTATAGAAAAGCAAAGATACATCAAAAGAGAAGCCTTGTCCTGCCGGGAGAATTTCCTGGGTAGATTTATAAAAAAAAAAAAACCTACCACATTTCTGCCCACCGATGTCTACCAGACTCTGGTACTCACTTGGTTTGGCCGATGCGGTGCACCCTGCCGATGGCCTGCAGCTCATGGGCCGGGTTCAGTATGGGCTCCACCAGTAAGACGTGCGTGGCCTCGATAATGTTGAGGCCATTGGAGCCCGTGTGGAGAGGAAGGAGCAAGATGTTGATCTTGTCCTCGTATTTGAAAGAGCTCAGATTCTCCTGGAATGTTCAAATGAGCCAGTGAGAACGATAACCCTGGTCATGTGGCGTTTCTTTGAAATTAAAAACAAAAAATGTTTAAATGAAAAAAGAATCTTGAAACCTGCTTGAAAAGCCAAATATGTGGCTTTTGGCAAATATTGGGTAATAAATATTGGGTAAATATTTGAGGGTAAGAACTTTTCAATGAATGACAACATACAGGACACAATCTACACCTCTCTGGTACACCAAACGGGTTAAAACAAAGCACCAATTTGAAAATATTACTTGATAAATAGGCAGTTTGAAACACATTCATTCAAACTTTATTTCAGACTCAGGGTCCAGATAAAAAAAACGGGACATAATAGAATATAATACATAGGCCCCATAAGAGATCAATGTTTAGGAAAAAATATATATTTTAATGTCCTACAAAGAGACAAGTATACCAATGCCTCCACAGCTGGGATTAGTAGGGTGGAGTAATTTGATAAAACCAAGATGATCTCATTTACAGAGGCACTAAGCCGGCAAAAAAAAAAACCAAACATGAGATACAGAAACACAGATTTGATACTAAGACACAAACCCACAAAAGAGGAAATGAACTATGTAAAGACGTGTGTGGGTATAGAGATGGTTAGTGCATAAAAACACACCTGGAATTTGTGAATCCCGTTGATCTGTGAGAACTCCATGGTGTTGTCAAATAACGCCTTTGCAATAATATCCAGGACACTCTGCCACTGGAAACAGAAGGAAAAAAATAGAAATAAGCCTGATGTTAAACCAATGAATTTTTTTTACATTTCATGGCATTTATTTTTCTTTTTACTTATACTTCCTTTTATGTGAATCAAAGTGAATGTGAATTCACTTTTGTGTTCACACTTCATCCTCCTGGATGCAGAAGGGTGGCACTGGAGTGGGAGTGGGGGGGGGGGGTCCTGGTGGAACAGGTTTTTCAAACCTTGCATAAAACTCATTCAATTAATCTGGGAGGTTGTGGTCATTATCTGGAGGGGAGCAGGGGTGTTTTTTATAATCTGTCATTTCCTCAAGGTTTTTCCATCTTGATCGGGAGTTGCTGGAAGAGAATTGTCGTTTAATGTTGTTGTGTAGCTGCACTTTGCTTTTCTTATTGCAGCACGCAACTTACACTTGGCTGCTCTGTATTGATCCCTGTTTCCGTTTTTGTACGCCCAGTTCTTTTCTGTGTGTAGGAGATGTAATTCTTCACTGTTGTGGTAGGGATGCACATTTCCTCGCAGAACTTGATGTATGACGCCACTGTGTCAGTGAGTTCATCCGGGCAGTCACAGGCTGCACTAAATATATTCCAATAAGTGCATTCAAAGCACCCTTGAAGCATTTCAATGGCATCCATGGACCAGGACCTGACAGATTTGGATGTTTTTGTGTGTATTTTGGGATGAGGAGTAACACAGCGTGGTCAGACTTCCCCAGTTGAGCCCTTGGGAGTGCATGGTAAGCATTTGAAATTGAGATGTAGCAGTGATCCAATGTTTTGTTTACTCTTCTATGGCAAGTGACTTGTTGCTTATAGTTCAGGAGTTCGAGGGACAGGTTCATATGGTTGAAATCACCAACATGACCGACGTGTCAGGGTTGGAGTTTTCAACAGAGGAAATGTGTTGTGAGAGTTCACTAATGGCTGTGTTAGCATTAGCTTGTGGTGGAATGTAAACACCAACTAAATGCAATTGAAGCGAATTCTCTCGGAAGATAACATGATCCGCATTTCAAACTGATGAATTCAAGATCATAAGAGCAGTAGCGATGAAGGATTGTTCAGTTGTTACACTAGTGCCGATTGACCATGAGACACATACCCCCGCCTTTTGACTTGTGAGATAGTTTGGATGACCTGTCAGCTCTGAAGATAGTGAAGCCGGGGGGGGGGGGGTTACTGCTTGGTCAGGGACCAACTATTCGAGCCATGTCTCGGTAAAGCAGAAGGCTGAGCAGTCTCAGTAGTCTCTGTCGGTTTGTGTTAAAGACAAAATACCCAAAGACATAGCTATCGCTACAAAAGTGAACTTTATTATCTCATTATAGTTAACTGTATATCACTGCAACAAAGTGTATTATTCAGGCATTTTCAGTGGTGTAACTGGGAAACTGGGCATGCTTTTGTCATCATAGAAATAGATAATAATTGTGGTGAATGATTGTGGTGTTTTCGAAATTTCAGCATAGAAGACTGTGACATTTATTGCAACTTAAGCAATCCTGCTTCCTTACATTCGAAATACAGCTCTGCTCGCTCACCAGAGCTGTTCCAGTCTGCATATGCATGTTGATAGGCTATTACTCGTGACGTGTAACCAATCAAACCGTGCTGTGGGAGGGACACTGCTCGAGATCAGAGTAGTGACTACAGTAAGAGAGAGAGGCGGCTGCATTAGAGCTAAAGTAGCACATTTTTAAATGAATTTATTTCATTGGCAATTGGATAAAAAAACATAACGATTCAGATAATCATAAAAATGCTGAATATCGGCTCTGATAATCGGCCAGGCCGATAATTGGCCGACCCCTACTGCAATGCACTCTTCATCCGGATTCCTGGCAGGAGTCTCCAGAAGCTCCAGTACATCCAGAACAGCGCTGCCAGGATTCTGATGAGAGTGCAGAAACACCGCCACATCACCCCCATCCTGGCTTCCCTGCACTGGCTCCCCATCTCCCACAGAATCAACCTCCAAATCATCCTATTAACCTTTAAATGCATCCACAGCAATGCACCACCATACCTCAAAGAACTGCTCATCCCCCACAACCCTTTCCACACTCTCCAGTCTGGCAGCAGCTTGCTCCTCCACATACAGAGGACAAAGTTCTGTTCAGTGGGAGCCGGGTATTTTACTCTGCCACCCCCATCTCCGGAACGCCCTCCTGCACCACCTAAGGGATCCCCAGACTCTGGCCTCCTTTAAAACAGGCCTTAAGACACTTTTATTCAGACAAGTCTTTAATTTAACTGAGCAGTATTTTTGTTGTTGTCTGTTGACTGTCAAGCACTTTGAGATTGTCTCTGACAATGAAAGGTGCTATACATATAAAATGTATTATAATAATTATTTTTATTTATCCATGTTGCAGATAGAAAGACAAGGTTGAAAATGGACAAATTTGCCCTTTAAAGGTTACCGTGGAGAAGACGAGGCACTTGGCTCCAGGGTCAGTCGCTTGAATGTTCTTCAGAGTCCTCACCACTGCCTCCACTTTGGTGGAGTGACTTCCCTGACGGACAGAAACAGAGGGAACATTCAGCACAAAGCTTGGATGACAAGACATCAATATAAAGAAGACTAAACTGCTTTAAATCACCAATCACTGGAGTCTGCTCTACTCAGGACCATCAATGCTGAAGTGTTTTTACCATGGGTATAGCTTGGGGTACATTTACAGTAGATGTAGACCAATATGATCTACATCTATGGTCTACATTAATGAAACTACAAAGGTCTTAACTTCAGCTTTAAAAACAGTTGTGTAAATACCATCTCATTCTCTTTGTTGTAGTGATGTCAAAATCCAAGTGAGTGTAACACAAGACACCTCAATTTTTTATTTATTGGTGTGTAAATGCCGTAGTCCTTCATAGAGTCCCTGAGACAAGCCAATATTAGAGCTCGATAGGGCTGTCAGCGGTTACTAATAACGAGGCTCATTACACTATACTCTTACATGGCCTCTACAGATCATGTGGCTGCGATTATCCATTATTTGCTCAGGGACGTTTTCAAAATTAAGCATCATATGTGAAAAATATTTAGAATTTTAGCCAGTTTGAATATTCTCAAAAATCAAATTCCAGCCACAGATGAAATTAAAGACTGAATAATAAAATAGCCGATCAATAGCTTCTGGAAATTTGCCTTGAAATAGTAAAAATGCATATATGATATAAAAGCTTAGTGTCTCATTAGGCACCCACAAAAAACTGAGTGAAAATAAATATTCATAACTATTAGATAACCTAGTTCAAAAAATAGCTCATTTTGCTGTGTGGACCATTTCTTAAGACCGTGTAGGAGTGACAGATCAAGTTTTGATAGACATCTCCCTCATTTTGATTGACATCTCCCACCTGAGGTACATAATTTTTCCACCTGAAAACCGGTGCAGTGTGCATGTAAACAACTCTTTTCTAGTCTGGACCTCCATCTTGACCAGGCTCACGTGGATCCCCCATGCTCCAGTGGCACCACTAACGGCATCTGTTGTGCTCCAAAGGCTGACGGAGCGGCAATGGGGGGTTTCCCCCTTCCGGTGCGTTCCGGATTTGGGGCTTAGTCCCGAACAAAACTCTCGAAACCATATTCTTAAGTGCAGTGTGGGTCGCCTCGCCCTGACGTCCCCACCGCGCTTCTGGGTACTCTCCTCTAATGCCTCCCCATGCTGCGGCCCCAGAGCGCTCTAGCTAATTGCAACAGGCTATGTAGAGATGAGTTGGCTCCAACTTACGTGGATTTTTTTTTAAGATTGGTTCGTGAAAACAATAGCATCATTTTCGTGATAAATGTCCGAGCATTTAACCACAACATAAGATGGGACACATCTGGGCGAAGGAGAAGGAGAGGGGGAAAGCATGTCCAGAGGCAGCTAGAGAGGAGGAAGGGTAGGCATGTGGAGGTGAGAGTTGGAACTTTGAATGTTGGCACTATGACTGGTAAAGGGAGAGAGCTGACTGACATGATGGAAAGAAGAAAGGTAGGCATACTGTGTGTGCAAGAGACCAGGTGGAAGGGGAGTAAGGCCAGGAGTATCGGAGGTGGGTTCAAACTCTTCTACCATGGTGTGAATGGGAGGAGAAATGGGGTAGGGGTAATTCTGAAGGAAGAGTATGTCAAGAGCGTGCTGGAGGTGAAGAGAGTGTCAGACAGAGTGATGAGTATGAAGCTGGAAATTGAAGGTTTATTGCTGAATGTTATCAGCGCATATGCCCCGCAAGTTGGGTGTGAGATGGATGAAAAAGAAGAATTCTGGAATGAGTTGGACGACATGGTGGAGAGGGTACCCAAGGAGGAGAGAGTGGTGATTGGAGCGGACTTCAATGGACATGTTGGTGAAGGGAACAGAGGTGATGAGGAGGTGATGGGAAGGTATGGAGTCAAGAAGAGAAATGTGGAAGGACAGATGGTGGTCGATTTTGCGAAAAGGATGGAAATGGCTGTGGGGAATACATATTTCAAGAAGAGGGAGGAACACAGGGTGACGTACAAGAGTGGAGGAAAGTGCACACAGGTGGACTATATCTTATGTAGAAGGCGCCATCTAAAAGGGATTGGAGACTGCAAGGTGGTGACAGGGGAGAGCGTAGCTAGGCAGCATCGGATGGTGGTCTGTAGGATGACTTTGGAGACCAAGAAGAGGAAGCGAGTGAAGACACAGCCGAAGATCAAATGGTGGAAGTTGAAGAAGGAAGACTGTTGTGTGGAGTTCAGGCAGGAGTTAAGACAGGCACTGGGTGGTAGTGAAGAGTTGCCAGATGGCTGGACAACCACTGCAGAAATAGTGAGGGAGACAGCTAGGAAGGTACTTGGTGTGTCATCAGGACAGAGGAAGGAAGACAAGGAGACTTGGTGGTGGAATGAGGAAGTACAGCAAATTATACAGAGGAAAAGGTTGGCAAAGAAGAAGTGGGATAGTCAGAGAGATGAAGAAAGTAGACAGGAGTACAAGGAGATGCAGCGTAAAGCAAAGAGAGAGGTGGCAAAGGCAAAGGAAAAGGCATATGGTGAGTTGTATGACAGATTAGACACTAAGGAAGGAGAAAAGGACTTGTACCGATTGGCTAGACAGAGGGACCAAGCTGCAAAGGATGTGCAGCAAGTTAGGGCGATCAAGGATAGAGATGGAAATGTGCTGACAAGTGAGGAGAGTGTGCTAAGAAGGTGGAAGGAATACTTTGAGGGGCTGATGAATGAAGAAAATGAGAGAGAGAGAAGGTTGGATGATGTAGGGATAGTGAATCAGGAAGTTCAGCGGATTAGCAAGGAGGAAGTGAGGGCAGCTATGAAGAGGATGAAGAATGGAAAGGCAGTTGGTCCTGATGACATACCTGTGGAGGCATGGAGATGTTTAGGAGAGATGGCAGTGGAGTTTTTAACTAGATTGTTTAACACAATCCTGGAAAGTGAGAGGTTGCCTGAGGAGTGGAGAAGAAGCATACTGGTACCGATTTTCAAGAACAAGGGCGATGTGCAGAACTGTAACAACTACAGAGGTATAAAGTTGATCAGCCACAGCATGAAGATTTGGGAAAGAGTAATAGAAGCTAGGTTAAGAGGAGAGGTGACGATCAGCGAGCAGCAGTATGGTTTCATGCCACGAAAGAGCACCACAGATGCGATGTTTGCTTTGAGAATGTTGATTGAGAAGTATAGAGAAGGCCAGAAAGAGTTGCATTGTGTCTTTGTAGATTTAGAGAAAGCTTATGACAGAGTGCCGAGAGAGGAGGTGTGGTATTGTATGAGGAAGTCAGGAGTTGCAGAGAAGTATGTAGGAGTGGTGCAGGATACGTATGAGGGAAGTGTGACAATGGTGAGGTGTGCGGTTGCAATGACAGATGGGTTCAAGGTGGAGGTGGGATTACATCAAGGATCGGCTCTTAGCCCTTTCTTGTTTGCAATGGTGATGGACAGGTTGACGGACAAGATCAGGCAGGAGTCTCCATGGACGATGATGTTCGCGGATGACATTGTGATCTGTAGCGAGAGTAGGGTGCAGGTTGAGGAGAGCCTGGAGAGGTGGAGGTATGCACTGGAGAGAAGAGGAATGAAAGTCAGTAGGAGCAAGATGGAATACCTATGCGTGAATGAGAGAGAGGACAGTGGAATGGTCAGGATGCAAGGAGTGGAGGTGACAAAGGCATTTGAGTTTAAATACTTGGGGTCAACTGTCCAAAGTAACGGGGAGTGCAGTAGAGAGGTGAAAAAGAGAGTGCAGGCAGGTTGGAGTGGGTGGAGAAGTGTGTCAGGAGTGATTTGCGACAGAAGGGTATCAGCAAGAGTTAAAGGGAAAGTTTACAAGATGGTTGTGAGACCAGCTATGTTATATGGTTTGGAGACAGTGGCACTGACGAAAAGACAGGAGGCGGAGCTGGAGGTGGCAGAGTTGAAGATGCTAAGATTTTCACTGGGAGTAACGAAGAAGGACAGGATTAGGAGCGATTATATTAGAGGGACCGCTCAGGTTGGACGGTTTGGGGACAAAGCAAGAGAGGCAAGATTGAGATGGCTTGGACATGTGTGGAGGAGAGATGCCGAGTATATTGGGAGAAGGATGCTGAATATGGAGCTGACAGGGAAGAGGAGAAGAGGAAGGCCAAAGAGGAGGTTTATGGATGTGGTGAGGGAGGACATGCAGGTGGCTGGTGTGACAGAGGAAGACGCAGAAGACAGGAAGAAATGGAAACGGATGATCCGCTGTGGCGACCCCTAACGGGAGCAGCCGAAAGTAGTAGTAGATAAGATGGGACACATCTATGACTGACACATTCATACAAAAATGTCTTCTCCACATCTTTCTGTAGCCGTTTCAGCCATTTAAGGGTCTCGTATGGGGACTGACCTTTGACCTTTGTTTGCTGTTGACTGACCTTGACTGGGATTTCTTGGTCCTGGCTGGAGGACTGGGCGGTGAACACATATGAGATCTCGGTGTGCGACGTGGTCTGCCGGCAGATGGCGCATTTGATGGCGCGGCGCCGTGAGCCCACGCTGTACTGCTCTACGATGATGGCGATGCACTCATTACAGAAGCAGTGGCCGCAGGTCAGCACCGCCCACTGGAAACACAGATTAATATTTAATGATGATCATCAATATTATTCTTACTGGACCCTGAGATCAACATCCGAGACAAATCCTCACCATCGATAGGGCGCTGACACTTGTCTTGAAGCTGACTTTTTTGCGAAACTACAGATTCGATGTCTACTTTTGTCAGTTGTCGTTTTGTCAGTCCCCCTACTAAACATGCAGGTTCACCCTGCATGTTTAATAGGGGGACTGATGTCTCAATACAAAAGAGGAGACCCCCCCCCAGTCATGCACAGACTACCATGCACATTACACATGACGTGTCAGATACAAAATACACTTCTCTTGACGGAGAAGGAAGGAGTGTCAGACCAGAAGTGATTACAGTCCCTGACTCTTTCATCTTCCTTTCACCATCAGCCATTCTGTGTCTTGCCTGTCTACCGGGAACAGGTTTTTATGAGCGCCCATAACTTCAGGTTTGTCAAGGCAACTATAAACCCTTCTGTCATGATGAAGAGAAACGAAAACAAAGGGGGGTATGACCGTAAGTCTGCGATCAGGATATTTCAAATGGATAACAATACAGATAAAAAGTAAGACTCTTTTTTTTGGGGGGGGGGGGTCGTTTCTCCCCAATTGAACTTGGCCAATTACCCCCCTCTTCCGAGCTGTTCTGGTCACCACTCCACCCCCTCTGCCAATCCCGGGAGCGCTGCAGACTACCACATGCCTCTTCTGATACATGTGGAGTCACCAGCCGCTTCTTTTCACATGACAGGAGTTTCACCAGGGGGACGTAGCGCGTGGGAGGATCACGCTATTCCCCCCCGACCAACCAGAGGAGGCGCTAGTGCAGCGACCAGGACGCATACCCACATCCGGCTTCCCGCCCGCAGACACAGCCAATTGTGTCTGTAGGGACTCCCGACCAAGCCAGAGGTAACACGGGGATTTGAACCGGTGATCCCCGTGTTGGTAGGCAACGGAATAGACCGCCATGCTACCCGGACGCCCCAGTAAGACATGTTTTAAACAGTAATTACTCTGTAATAGGAACTTCTTCTTTGCAGCTTCAACGAGGCCCACGCTGTTATACTGCATACAAATTAATTCTTGTTCCTGCTTGTTGGTGAGGTTATTATTGGGTTAAAAAAACCCTTTCCCATGCTGAGGTACGGAGGCTTTCCCTTCCATTAAAGTCCTAATCATGAATCCCATTAACGGACTCTAAAGAATCATCATTAAGAGGCTCTCCATCTTCCGTCCAAGTGGACACTCACCTCCTGCCCCAAAGGACGAGAACAGATGGGGCACGGCTCGGGGTTCAGCCCTCCTGTCGACTTGTCCTGGGACTGAAACAAAAAGGAATCAATACCATTTTGAGTGAATTCAGGCCTAAGGGGGAGATTCATTTTCTTTTTTAATTAATCAGTGTAGGGTTCCTAGGCAATCGGGGGTCAACAACAATCCCAACCCCGGCTCCCTGACTCAACATCAACCGCCGGCACACTCATATGCACTTACAGACATCAGTACACTGAAACAGACACTCATCGACATCAGTATACTCACATACTCTCTCACATGCACACTTACATTATATGATTGATTTTGATTGGCTGGTTAATTTATACTACTGTGATGCCTTTTTTTTTTACCTTCTCTAAATTTGTAAGATAAAGAAACTGGCCAAGTTTCTTCTGGAGCTGGGACTTTGCCATCGCTTGGTCATTCAACAGCTTGACCCGGTTCTGCTCCACCTGGAACCAAAACGACCCGCAGAAAGAAGTCAGGAATGCAGTGAAACGGCGTTATGGGGAAACATCATGTCCTCAGAGAAACTTAGCAACAGTGAGCCAATTGTTCCCAATACTGGGTCAGAGTAGCATTTGAACCTATGACTCAACCAGCTTTGTATCAGGAAACAAACAGCCGTATTCCACCAAGCAACACTGTAGAAACAGCGATTCAGATTGGAGGTCTTAAACCCGAAGAGAAACCAGAGTTTTGGAGGGGGTGCCGAGATCAGCACATGAACACTGAATGATACAAATGAGATGGAAAAACCAGTAACGCTTTAAATTTCAGGCCATCCATATGCAGAAATAACAGTAATATACACATAAAATGGATGCAATCAAACTGATGAGTGGTCATTACTGAGTAATATATAAGTAAAATATGGGCTTCTCTATATAGTTTGATTCCATGCCATCATAATGTGCTATTTAATCTATATATACATAATCTATATATATTCTACATCAAACATTGTATGAGATGAATTCATAAATCATACTGTACCAAACACAAGTATTTTATCTGTTGAACTTGACTATAAGGTGATTATTGAATGCCATGCTGAGTAACATAACCATAGTAAAGATAGCAGGACATTACCACTCATTATAGTTCAATTATGTATTTTACTCTTAAGTTACTCAATCATTTCTGTGTAACCAAAGCCCCATAGTTTAAAAGGTTACCAACAAATCTTTTGCTTTCATTTGTGGGTTGAGTTAATACTGGTCTGGGGGCAGGGCTGTCTATTCTGACCAGAGGCACATGTAACTGACCCTGTTACAATGGTTCTACGACTCACTTTGGGCCAGGAGCCGCTGACTGTGAAACCGCAGGCACAGATTTGTCACCCAGCTCACCTCATGTGGCTCGATGATATGCAGCACTTTGGGTTTGGGCTCATCGGGCAGACGCACGCGGAGTCTCTCGGTGGCCATACCCAGCTCGTCTATGGCCGACACGTGGTTCCGCAGAACCATCCAGTACTCGTGCAACACCTGAGGAAGCACACAGTCCAGTACAGCACACAGCGTGTTCAGTATTACCACTAACTGTTCTTTTTATGAAAACGGGCCAACTTTGTGAATCCAATGATTCAGTATTGATTTCACTTATCAAATCCCCTGTCATTTAAAACCACACTTTTTTTTGGGGGGGGGGGCTTTTCTCCCCAATTGTATCCGACCAATTACCCCACTCTTCCGAGCCATCCCAGTTGCTGCTCCACCCCCTCTGCCGATCCGGGGAGGGTTGCAGACTACCACATCTCCTCCGATACATGTGGAGTCGCCAGCCGCTTCTTTTCACCTGACAGTGAGGAGTTTCACTAGGGGAACGTAGCGCATGGGAGGATCACGCTATTCCCCCCCAGTTCCCCCTCCCCCCTCAAAAGGCGCCCCGACCAACCAGAGGAGGCGCAAGTGCAGCAACCGGGACACACACCCACCACATCCGGCTTCCCACCCGCAGACACAGCCAATTGTGTCTGTAGATATGCCCGATCAAGCCGGAGGTAGCACGGGGATTTAAAACCACACTTCTGACCACATTACAGGTCTCTTACAGCAACATCACCCCATTCAAGTTACAAAACTTATTGAAAAAGTCTGACAAAATGAGGTGAAATTTTCTGCACTGGTTTCACTTCCTGTCTAAGAGGAGATTCAGATGTGCAGCAGCGTCATTGTGGGCACTGAGCATTACCTTACCTTGTACTCTTTCTTCCAGTTTTCAAACAGCTCCATGAAAGTGTTGCCCTCCTCCACCACCTCTGGGTCCATGCGTTTGGCCTTAGCAAAGGACAAGATGGCCTTCAGGGTGCGCTCGGTCTCGCTGGCCGCCCACAGACCGCGGCTGGTGGTGGGGAGGCGGTCGTCCACGAGCCCCTCCTCGTCCTCGATCATCTCCTCAAAGATGGCCATTTGACCTTTCACCCTGTGATAGGGGGGGCAACCGCGAGACTTTTCAGGCCCTCGGTTCAATCAACCGTGTGCTGAATATTTAAAGATTTGTCCGATCTTTATTTTGAGCACTTACGTGTGAGAGAAAAGCTTCGACTCGTAATCCGTGAATAGCTCGTCCGCTTTGCAGAAAACACAGCTGCGGTGTATGACAAGAGAACACAATGAACCACAACTGAAAACAAGACTGAGATGTTCCGTTAGGTTTGACGAGAAGACACTATAGAATTCGATGTTCATGTTCTACAGCTGACCTTCATATTTCTTCAGGTTTTCAGGGTTTGCAATTTACAGAACACACCTCGTGACTGCAGGGCTTATAAAATCAGAACCAATCTGTCACGCCAGTCAGAGATGCACGGGCATCCATCTAAACGACAGGTTTCCATCTGCATTCCTGAAAGGTTACTTATTCTGGCGCAACGTTTTCCTTTAACAGTCGCAACAAGCTGACCAGAAAGAAAAGCTGTTTCTAGGCGTTTCGGGTGTGACATCATGTCATCACAGCTCAAGTGTAAGTGTCATGTCTTGGGTTCAAATCCTGTGATGCGTATCTTCCTCTTTCTGCACCCTTTCTTTCCTGAAAACATGCATTTACCCCCCCCCCCCAAAAAAAAACAATAAAGAAAGCAAGCTTGTTAGTGTGCAGGAGGTGATGGAGAAAGCTTTGCTCTTACTTGTTGAGGGGCAGGCGTACAGGCCTCAGGTGACACAGGGTGGCTTCTTCGATGACCTCTTGCGAAGCCGGGCCCTCCAGCCTCTTCACTGCATCCTGTACGGTCTTCTGGGATTTCGTCAGACTGTCCATTTGTGTGGAAAGGAGAAACTGCAGCCCGTGGCCGTCACGGAACCTGCGCACATCATCATTCCCTTTACATCCTCGTATACATTGTGGGTGCAACAGGGTTATCAAATCAGTCTCATAAATTTACCAACCATTCATTTTGATGTTTAATATTTTATAATTAAACCATTAAAACTGATCAAAGAAGGTTGAATCAGTTCATCTGGATACAACGTTTATTGACGGATACGTTTCATCCACCCATCCATCCATTTTCCAAGCCGCTTATCCTAATTAGGGTCACAGGATGCCGGAGCCTATCCCAGCAGTCGTTGGGCGGGAGGCAGGATATGTTTCATCCCTCATCTAAGTGACCTCTTCAGGCTCAACCATTTATTAACCATTAACCACTAATTTTGGTGTTCAACTGTTATAATTGAACCAGTGTTGTAGTACTCGTGACTCGACTTGGACTTGAGCACGGATGACTCGGACTCGGACTCGAGCAATGAACTGCATTCGGACTCAGAAGTTGGACATGAGGACTTGGACTTGTTAATTGATAAAGAGGGTTTTTTTGTTTTTGTTAGTTTTTTGTTTGGCTATTGTGTCACAAAGTCAATAAACTCCCTTTGAAATGGTGACAGCTGTGTCATGTTTGTTTCATGTAGAGCTTTTTTATTTGTATGTCAGCTTTTTTACGGTGCCAGAGTGGAGCACTGGAGCCCATCTTGGAACTTGACTCGGACTCAACCTTGATGACTCGGACTCAGGTAATGGGGACTTGACTCGGACTCGACTCTGACTCTTCTTTGGAGACTCAGACTTGGACTCGGACTCGAACACTGGGGACTCGAGACTCGACTCGGACTCGAGGTTTAGTGACTCGACTACAACACTGAATTGAACCATTCAAGTTGATGGCCTAATCAGTGCTGCACCAATTGGAGTACTTCACTTGGCAGAGGACGGCTCCAGTGAGTACTGTCACAAAACAGGCAGGGCAACGACTTACTTCAATGAAAACAATTTATTAGAACAAAAAAAAAAGAAAATCGACTAATACTAATCAGTTACAATCAATAATTGAGCAGCAGTGTGATGACCAGGCACAAAAGGTGAGGCTAGTAAGGCTGTGCAAATATTTTGTGCATATGTGTGTGCATGTAACAGTGTGTGTGTGTATGTGTGTGTGTGGGTGCTGCCGCACAGTGAGGAAATGCACCAAAAAGAGTGTTTGTGTATGTTAGGGGTCGACCGATATGGTTTTTACAGGGCCGATACCGAAACCGATTATTAGTAGGAGACCGATAACCGATACTTGCAATCAATACACATTTGCAATAAAAATGAAAATCTTGGGTGTCAAGATTTAGAAAAACACAAACTCCAACACAAAGCTTTGTTGAGATGCCTTCGAGCATATACGTTTAATTAAAAGAGAACTTTTCATCATCTTAAAACAAAAAGACTCAACGTTAGCTTACGCTATTACGACCATCGGCCACCCAGCTAACTAACATGGAGGGAGTCTCTGTCTGTACGTCTGTCCTTGGGTTTCCACCTCTATGTGGTGAAATAAGGGACGCCCGCCAAGCTCCCCTCCCCCTGCTGCAAGTCCTACGTCCCCCCCCCCCCCCGATGATGTAATGACTTTTTGGGAATCCAATACGCCGAAACACATGGTTTGAAGATCTTTACTGCATGACAAAATAACAAAAGTGCTCAGAATTACAAGTGTAACAAAAAGATCTGTATTGTACTTTGGATTTGTAATAGGGACTGGTTTGACACAAACCAGATTGAAACATCACAAACGTAACATTGTGTCCGCCACAAACAAATGGAAACCATCAGTAACTGCAAGCAACCGAGGGCGACATTTTTAAGGGTACAAAAGAACCAGCTAGGCTTAATGGTACTGATGACGTCATGACGCTTACAGGCAATCACACACAGCTTGTCGGTCTGTAGCTCACCACAGAAATTACACTTGTCCACTTCCTTTGTATAACCGGTTTGATTTGACTTGATGTTATGTTATTCTCAGCCCTTTGAAGACCTAGTGCACATATTGTAGCGAATTCAGGGGGGGCTGCCGGGGAACCGCCACAGCCGGGACACGAGCCCGCGTCTCCCGCACCATGGGCAACTACGTTAACCGGTCGACTAAGGGGTTCGACCCGTTAGCCAATGGCTAGCGAGTCTACACATCCGTGGTCGTTACACTACCCCCCCTCCTTCGGGCAGCATACCAGCTCCCTCACACCTCTGGGTGCACGTGCTTCCTCACGGTCTCACCGTCCCACTTCTGACAACAATGTAGCGAATTCGGGGGGGGGGCATCCCGGAGGGGAGGGGGGGCATCACGGATGACTTCAACTAAGAGATCGCTCTTTCGCGGCTACAAGAGTCCTTGTTGTCCAGCGGACAGCGCGGGCTGCAGGTTCGGGTAAACGGTTTCTGTTCCTGATCGTCCCGCGTCGAAGTGCGGCTCCACAGGACAGCGAAGTCTCCCCTTCTTCCCGGGTGGCTCGCCAGCTGAAAGATCTTCGATGCTCTGTCGGTTGTCGGATGATCTCGAAGGAGTCTCAGCTGCGATCGCGTCGACCTCTAAGAAATGAAAAGGGATCCAGTCGCCTTCTCTTCCTGGGAAAACTGCGTGGCTTGCAGGAAAAGTTAACCGCTAATCCCAGCTGGTTAGCGGATGAACAAGACTAGGTTATCTTCCATCTGGAGCGGTGTTTCTCAACCGGGGGTCCGCGGACCCCTAGTGGTCCGTGGTGTAATTGCAAGGGGTCCGTGAAAATAAAATATCTTTAAAAAAAAAGATCCTATGACATTTATAGAAATAGGATTATTTTACTCAGATGTGACTGAGACCTTTATCTACCTAAACTATAAAGGGTAACGGGACTTTTTTTCTAATTACATCTGTTTCACAAGTGTAATTTATTGTATTTTAGTAAGAGATCTCGCTCCCGTTTGCATTGTTAAAAGTTACTGCATAAAAATTCTGTTTTGTTACATATATCTGAAAGTTACTGAATACATATTCTGTGTTGTTACATATATCTGAAAGTTACTGAATACATATTCTGTGTTGTTACATATATCTGAAAGTTACTGAATACATATTCTGTTTTGTTACATATATCAGAAAGTTACTGCATAAGAATTCTGTTTTGTTACATAATATCTGAAAGTTACTGAATACATATTCTGTTTTGTTACATATATCTGAAAGTTACTGAATACATATTCTGTTTTGTTACATATATCAGAAAGTTACTGCATAAGAATTCTGTTTTGTTACATAATATCTGAAAGTTACTGAATACATATTCTGTTTTGTTACATATATCTGAAAGTTACTGAATACATATTCTGTTTTGTTACATATATCTGAAAGGTACTGAATACATATTCTGTGTTGTTACATATATCTGGAAGTTACTGCATAAGAATTCTGTTTTGTTAACTATATCTAAGTTGCAACTGAAAGCTCTTGTTTTTGCCCCAAAGAGTGAATAAATGCTATAATGCAATTTAAAATGCAGTTTCTACTGTTTCTATCCAATTGCAACCCCCCTCCCCCAAGATCAGGTGGAGGGGTCCTCAGGGTAGATCAAAAATACGCAGGGGGTCCAGGACCCCAAAAAGGTTGAGAACCACTGATCTAGAGACACCCTCTCCTGTACAGAGGGTGTCTCTAGATGTGTGTATTGTGCACGGTTCCACACGAGAGAGATCGATTTTCAATTCTACTGCGGTTTTAAGGGCGAAACTGCATCACCGGATACAGTATTGCTGGAACCAATACTGAGCACAGTAAAGGCGAGAAGATGGATGGAGATTACCTGTGAGGTTGAGCAGGGGGTTATGGGTACTGTAGGCTATGGGCAAAACAGCCCCCTACGACGTCTTTAGAAGAGTAACCACATGACACTGCTGTTCAGCTGAAAGTCAGTAAATTTAGCTTTGCTTATTTGAAGAACGCCAACCAAATGTAAAATCCTAGCCTCAATGTGCATGTCTTACTCATTTGATAGTTTTATTGATATTCTTAGATCACGCATGGTCGAGCAAGCTCGACCAATCTCGCAAGTTGATCGCGTTTATCTTTCTCAGAGATCAGGTCTGGCTTCCCTCTCATTGTGAGCGAAACGCCATAACGCAGCAAAAAAAGTTGATGGTCCAATGACAGACTGTAAGATTGATCCACCAGGCCACATAGTTGAGACACAACACAGCAGAATTGTAAGCAATGGCAGCGGTGGTCAGAAGAGTTAGTTGTGTCGAGGAATCCACATCATAGAATCAATCACATGAAACAGCCACAGGTCACAGCATGCGAGCATGTACTGGCTGCTGATGTGAAACTCAATCAGCAGTGTGAAATGTACGATTGTCTCTGCAGCCATTTTCGTTTACAAATCTACTGCATCGTGTCACAACAGCCATCTTCAATCAGTCTCCAAAGCCGCGATTGGCCCGTCCACTTTTTCGAAGGGCCCACCTTTTTGAACTCACTCTCAATTTAAGAGGGACACGGTCCTATTGAAAGATCACCAAAACTGACCCACAAGATTGGTCTGGCTCACAAAGCTAGGCTGGGTGAACCTTCTGTCTTGCTTTGTATTTGGTTCTGACTGTGTGTTTTCAAACAAGATGTCAGATATGGAGCAATTAACAATGAAATAAGGGCGTCACTGCAATTTTCATTGTATCAGATTTAATAAAAAGGAAATTACTTGTCAGCCATGGAGAACTTGTGCGCCTCTTGTTTATAGCTGGAGGTAAGCTCGTTCTGGATACGAGACACCAGGTCGTCGTCTATGGAGCACTGGATGGCCCGTGATATGACATCCAGCCACCAGGGGGAGCGCAGGTTGACCTGGAGGAAAAAAAATGACAAGGGATTGTTTTATTAAAGAAAATAATTGGAGTTTATCTAATTTTCTAAATGGTGGGCATAGTCATGAATGTTGTGGCGTTCCGGCTTTGTCATGAATAAAGCTTGAAAAAAGTATCTAGAGTGTATTATCACTTAAAATGTTCCAACACATCATGTTCTTCATAAATTTTATGTCCATTATAATTCTGTTATCCTCTTTCAATGTTGTATTATGTAAATTTCCTGAACACAACATCCATTGCACGCTGTCCGTCTTGGGAGAGAGATCCCTCCTCTGTTGCTCTCCCTGAGGTTTCTTCCTATTTTTTCTCCCTGTTAAAGGTTTTTTTTAGGGAGTTTTTCCTTATCCGATGAGAGGGTCTAAGGACAGGATGTTGTGTTGCTGTTAAGCCCACTGAGGCAAATTTGTAATTTGTGATACTGGGCTATACAAATAAAATTGATCTGATTTGATTTGATTTGAACACATCAACTCTGCCAAGGATAGAACCAGTATAGTATGGTTAACACCAGTATGTTACAGTGGCAGTGCAATTAAGATGTTCCCAGAAATATTATCTCAATTAAACATCATGGGGATAATAATCAGCTTGTGAAAATATAATCATATTAGGAATGCTGCAGAAATGGCAATAATGCAATGAAAGTGTTACGAGAATAGTCAAAACACGGACATTTTTACAAACATTTACAGGTTGCTCTTGGTTTCAGCTGAAAATATCAGCTGTTTACCATTTGGAGTAAAGCAAAATCCTAAATCTCAAAAAAAAAAAAAAAACAACAACTATGAACCGCTACACTAAAATTAAAGCCTGGGCGAATGACGGACAGAAAACAGACTTCACAAATATATCTTATTAACTAATTAAGCCTCGACAACCAGGCAACATCATGTAAGACAGAATGATATAATGGGTTGGATCCCACAACATTTCTACACATGTAGTAAAAATATTCACGTGATAATATCGTAACATGATATTATTAAGGGCTTCTGACTTTGCGTTTGAGCTCTCGGATGTTCTGCAGCACCGGCTGGAGAGCCTGGTGGGCGTCGGACACCTCGGAGTTGTATTTGGTCATGTAGTGCTGTCGCAGCTGTTCTGCCTGTAGCAAACAGAGTGACAGATGGAACAAGTACCACATGATTCACTGAAAAGAGTCAAGACCAGAATGATTTAGACCCGCGGTCAGAATCGGTTTCATCGGCCAAGTGAGTTTATCCATTCAATGAATTCGGGCTCATTGGGCTGTCGCAAAATAAACACACAAGAAGTAACATGAGATTATAAAGTCAAACATCTAGAATAAAGTAAATGTATGAAGTAATACATTTCTCCTGTACAGGGGGCAAAAGACATTTTCCTGAATAGAAAACGTTCAAGGATTGTGGCTCTATAGTACACTGTATATTCACATATGACTATTGCTATGATGAGAAACATAACAGGAATATATTCAGATTCATGGAAAGCTGACATACGCCAGTAAGCAGTTTTAATTGCGGTGTACATATAAGCACAGAAATTTACATTCATTGCATTCAAAAGTTTGATTACAAAAACCAGCATTTAAAGGTTCAAGTATGACGCGAAGCCGTCACAGGTTCGCAGTATTAACGGGAGAAAGTTCCTCTCTGCTTGTGACTGACGACTGATCAGTTTATAGATTACCTCCTCACTCAGACGGTCATCTCTCAGTGTGGGAGGTATCCCAGGATGCTTTGCGTTCAGCAGTTCCATCAGATTGTGGGTTGCGTGAAGCCTCTGTGCAACAAAGATGGTGAAGAAGAAAAGTTTGACCATGTGATGGCCCCCTGGCCTTTTATATAAGCAGTAACTTGCCATACAAAATATCTGGCTCTCTCCATCTGAGAAACCTAATCATCCCCTGTGTAACTGGCTCGATGATTCCTCCCTCTCCACCTCAAGCTGATGTGTGGTGAGCGTTCTGGCACAAAATGGCTGCTGTGCACCACCCAGGTGGCGCTACACATTGGTGGTGGTTGAAGTGAGTTACCCCCTTCAATGTGAAGCACTTTGGGTGTCTAGAAAAAGCCTAGTATAAATGTAATCCATTATTATTAATCATTTACCATGGAGTATGGTGCAAGGGTAATTACAATATCCTGTGTTTTGGCGAATGCACTCTCGTAAACGACAATCTTTAAACTGCCATCACTCAGGACCACAGTTAGCTACCGTCTTTTCAGAAAGCATCAGAAGGACTTTAATTTTGTGGTTGTCCTTTCGTTCATGCAGATGATTGTTCTATGAACTTGTGGCTGTCTTTTCACATGTTAATTGGGGACCAATGAGATGGACATGGACAAGATGGGCCTCTGTGTACCTGTAAGGAATCCGTCTTCAGCTGTCCTTTGTGCTCCTCTGACGAACGCAGCACTTCTCTATACATCTCCACCGCCTCGACAAACTCATCTGCAGGTGGTAAAGGCAACGGCCGTCATTACTGACACTCAGCATCACACACTGAGTTAATGAGGTCTGCTATACAATCCACCCGATATACATTGTAGATGTACACAAAACACTGTGAAAGACGAGGTGTTTGGGATGCAGCAGAGTGGTCATGGATCTTGTTTGTCTGGATTGTTTCCCATGGGAAACACTGAGCGAGGCGGGATGGTGGGGGGGTGTTTTGTGTGTGTGTGTTTTTGGACAGAGGAGTGGGTTTCCATACTTCTGATGATGTGGATTCCTGCAAGGCCGTTGAGAGCGCACACCAATTGTCTGTGGGCTTCTTCACACTCCACTCGACATTTCTTCTGCAGCGACTTCAGGAGCTCCTCCATCGTCATGGTGCTGAGAGGGGACATGGGAGGAAGGGGGGGGACAGAGAGCAAGAGAGAGCTCAACAAACTCTCTACCAGTGTGCAATACAAAGCGGGGTTAATCTATAAATAAACAAAGGCCTCCACCGTTGTGACTGACAGGGTTTACGGCGGTCTATTAGGTGCACTAATCCTGCGCTTTTGTGTTTAGATTGGCTCTGATTGTTACACAGGTCATGCAGACGCCATGAGAAGAACCCCTCTCCTCTTAATCCTCAGAGAGCACACTTTCTTCTATCGGGCTCCTTATGCAAATTTTAAAGGTGGAGAACAAAAAGAAGACAAATGGAAACCACCAAAATTTGCATAAAGAAACTTTTTAAGACTGATGGAATACGAAAGTTTTTGTGCTCACTTGAGGTGGAAGCATTAACCTCTGCAAAAAAAGACAAGTTTCTCATGAGATTTTATCTTGTTTTAAGTCTCATAATGGTTATTTCAAGATGTTGACAGTAAAACGTTCTGACCCCGCTGGCAGATAATGTTGCTCATTTCAAAAAGTGTAGGCTACTGGATTCATGATAGTAGAATTTGTTATATGGACTTTTCACTAAACAAAAGAAATTTAAAACAAGAAACTTGATTTTAGATAGTCTTTCTTGTTTTTGTTTTTTTAGCATAAATATCTTGAAACAAGGGCGTCTGGGTGGCATGGTGGTCTATTCACATCATATTTGATGCTTACCTGAACCATCATATCAACTCCACACACACACACACACGTGTGCCTGATTTCTCTGTATTTTCTGTTTTTTGTATGTATTTAGAGGAGTATATATATTTTTTACTATCTGTTTTTTTTTATATATGTGAACTGCTCTTTCTTATGTAACAAACAGGCTATATTTAAAGCTGAAATCCTTGATTTTCCTCCATTAATAACCGTTTATTGTCTCCATGTGTATGATGGAGTCAGGCTCCATAACACTACCAGTCATCTTCACCATGGTTGGAGACACTTTCCAGTCTCTGTATACTGCTGCTGAGATGTTCTGACCGAGTAGGACGAACACTGGTGCCGCAGCAAACATGTCCGTGTTGGAAAAAAGACTGAGATGTGATGCTGATGTGTCCGTGACAACCAATATGACTGTACAGCAGTGTTCCCATATAGTGTGATGTAATTTGTAATACTGTCTGCATTAGCTTTGGTCCCAGGATCCATTTTTACAAGGGTGGGAACTGTTTCCTGCTCAGCTGATGGCATACCAGCCACAATGGCTGCGACACTTGGTGTGTAGTCCTGCTACATCTTGTTTGTAGTCGTGACTGGCGGAGGGTGGGAAAGATCGGGGAAATCATGGATTTCAGCTTTAAAGTTTGATCGATTGACTGACAAACTGATTAATTGATTGACTGATTGATCGCTTAATGGATTGACTAAGTTTCTGACATTAATATTGACTGATGGATTGACTAATTGATTTACCTTTTCTGCAGGGGCAGGAACTCTCCCCTGACGGCCTGTGGGTGGCAGCAGGCCTGCCGGAGCCTCAGCAGCGGGTACAGGATGGTTGTGACCGTGCGCCGGTCTAGACTGCCCAGCTTTAAGCTCCAGTCAGAGATCTTGCGGAGCTTAACCAGTGCATCCTGCGAGCAGACCTCATGCTGCCGGTGGTAGAAGTGACCCTCCACAGGGGAGAAACGCAGCCAGTGCACTTCCTCCGTCTGAGGGGGGATCTGGATCTGGATCAGACCCAGAGAAAATAACGATAAATAAAAATGAGACTATTCTTTAAAGCCCTTGAAACTTTGTCACCTAATTTTATGCACCCATATTTCGGCAAAAGGAAATGGGTATTATTATCATCAATCATTATTATTATCATTGTTATTATTATCATTCCAAGGGGACTCCTGAAGGATTAATAACTGTTTCCTCCTTTAACTCATGAGGATATTTAGTGATTCACAATAAAGATAGATACAAATAAATACAGACGGATAGATAATAAAGTAACAGATTAGTAACTGAGAATCAAGCACTTGGTATTTTAGTAGGTATTGCAGTAATCCTACCTGATCAATGACATCTTTTTTAGCTGACCGCCACAGTAGCTGACCGATCAGGTTGTAAAGCGACTCAGTGTTTCCGCGGCGGTACGGGCGATAAAGCAGCTGATCCCACCAGTGTTTGACCCAATACGGGTCAACACCCAGGAACAGAACCAAGCCATACAAATCTGCACACAGGAAACCATTCTGTATAGATTAGCTCTTTAGTAGCAGAACAGGAACCACTTTAAATCACTACATTTACGCACACAAACCAACATTAATGAATCATAATACATTTATCAGTTTTCCTGTAGCTGCAAGTGAGACACACACAAACTCATGTGGAGTCCTAAGTGTGGCGCTGCTGGACATGTCTTTGGTGTCCAGTGCCTTACTTTGACAGTAAGCCCATACACGTAAGTGACATTGTACTTGAGTGGAAATAGCACAGGTGGATGCCATAGAACAGTGGTTCTCAGGTAGGTCCTCGGGTACCACCAGTAATGCTGGTTTTCTATTCCAGTGTTTCCCAACCCAGTCCTCAAGGAACACCTATCCTGCAGATTTTCTTTGCAACCCTGAATAGGTACCTGTTTGTAGTTATTCAACCAATCAGCAATGAATTATGTCAACTGTTGCGCACCTTGCATAATTAAGTGCTGTAAGATGATTGGATGAGTAAGTACAAGCAGGGCTACCTATGCAGGGTTACAATGAAAATCTGCAGGATAGGTGTTCCTTGAGGACTGGGTTGGGAAATGCTGTTCTATTCTACCAGGGAGTTCATTGCATTTACCTGTTGTTCCAGTTATTCCAGCCACCAATCAGGGAGGCTGTTACACCTGGAACAACAGGTGAATGTAATGACCTACCTGCTAGAGTAGAAAGCCAGCAGTCATGGTGGTACCCGAGGATCTGATTGAGAACCACTGCCAAAGAGAATGAAAATCAGACAGACTTTCTCTGCTCATTTGTTTGTGTTGTAGCAAGAAGTTATTTCTATGCAATGAATTCCTCAATAATCACCCTCCAACCCTCTCTGGACGGGAGTACCGCTGACACACCAGCGGTTAATCGACGTGAGCCGCAGCGCCATTTCTGCAGCCTGACAGGAGAAAAGAGCGCAGTTCAAAATCAAACAGTTTTGTTACAGATTTATAATACAGATTACATAATAAAGATGTCTCAACCAATTTCTGATGCTAGAACTCACTTTAGCAGTGGTGCATTCGACCATCTGAGCCTCATCCAGACAGATGCGCCACCACTCCACAGCCACCAGGGGGCTGGGAACCGCCATGTAGCGCTTCTGGTTGCGGAAACGGCGCCCGTCTTTGCTGTTGCTGTGCGGGATGTCGACATAGTTGAGCTCTGACCGCAACACATCATAGGTGGTGATGACCATGTCCTGCTCAGCCAGCATTCGAGGCTGAATGAATCCATGCTTCTTCACGCCGTGGTAAATCTGAGAGGAAGTGGATGGATACATGGACATGTGTTAGCAATGAGATGTTCAAGAAAACTGTTTTTGTTTTTTTTGGGGGGTGGGGGGTTAACAATAGATTTTTTTTTTTTTTTTGGGATCTTAACTATGGTCCTTAGTTCCCCCCACTTTGCTTTCCATTCTAATCTTCTATCATTTCAATTCCAGACATCTAACTGGGGAGTTTTTAGACATGGGACAACAGGTAAATTTAACCAACCATAAATAAATACCATTTTATTTAAATACCATTAAATAAATAAATACCATTTTCCACCAATGGATTTCAATGACTTTTCCATGACCGCTCCATAACTTCTACCTTTATTTCCATGATGGAAAAGAGTGTTTTTCAGCACTGCCAATGACATGGTGTTTTTGAACACTTTATATGAAGTATAACTCAGTCTATTTCAAAATATGAGCCACTATATTTTTGCACTTGTCGATTTGAAGTCACTGCACTTGCCCGGTATACTGTCAACAATACAGCTAGCTAACTGATATGTAGGCTAGCCAGCAGAGGCAGACGTTAGCATACCGACAGTGTTCCTCCTACTGTTACTTTGTTTTCAATTGATCGATCAATCTTAAACAGAATTGACACTGCTTTTGTCCGATTTCCATGTCTTTTCCAAAACTTTTATGAAATCATAATGTGCCATAACTTTTCCAGGACCTGGAAAAACAGCACTTTAAAGGGAAATTTCACCTCTAGGAATCTGTACATCCAGTAAGTGCTAGTGGTCTTTCTAGTATTTTAAAAATATAACCACTTCAGGTGCAATTCATTTTGACAGAGAAACTCCTACTCTCCTACTCACAGAGCTGCTCTACATTGACTACATGTACCAGAAAGCATTCCATGAGAATTTCTAAATGGCGGCAATTAGAAAATGAACATTTCAGCCAATCAGACTTGTAGTTCTGTCATCCACTGACATCAGTGGATGACAGAAGTGAGCAAGTTTACTATAGCAGGCTACAGAAATACAGACAACATTGACAAGTACTATGTATGTCATATAGATGTCACCGCTATGATTAATACATGGAAATATGGTTGAAAAATCGGCAAAATTTCCCTTTAAAGCCTTTGGAATAAATAACCCAACAATACGGTTGCGTCACATCACATCCAAGTAGCGTCTCACCAGCACTCGCAGCGAGGAGGACCTGATGTGTCGGTTGATCTCTTCCACCCACTGGTGGCAGATGGAGCTCGGGGAAATGATGAGGGTGGCGCCAGTGGACACGGGTGTCATGGCAACCAGGCAGTGGGGACAGTAGAAGGGAGTGGTGTCCACACTCTCCTCTTTGTAGTTTACGCACTCCGCATGCTGCCACAGCTGGCAGTTCATGCACTGCACACGGGCCTTGTAGTCGATGATTCCCAGCTCACCACAGATGCACTCGAAGCGGTAGTCTGGCGTGTTGAAGGGCACCACAGACGCCCTGGTGGGGAGAGGCGGAGTGTCCTCTCCGGTCAGGTTGAGTGACGGAGCTTCGTCCTTTTCTTCAGCTGGATTATCACCCAACCTCTCTGTTACCCGAGTTCCCGGCTCTCTTTTATCCTTGGACGCCTCTGAGGTTTCTTCACTTTCAGGTTCAGTGTTCATTGTGGAGCCAAGGGGTACTTCCTGCGAGGAATCAGGTTTATCATCCATTTGAACTGCTTCATCTTTAAGCCTTTCATCCACTTTCTTCTTTGACTCCTTGTTCTCTGGCGCGGGGTGGCTTAGATCTCCATGGTCCTCTGAAGGAGAAGTTTGCGAAGCCACTTCTGTCTTTTCCTTTGCTCGTCTCTGGGAAATTCTCCTGGGCATGTTCTCTTTGCTTTTTGAATTCTGAAAGAAAAATAAAAGTCTTTTAGAGAATAGAGTTATGCAACATCTGTGGCAGAAACACAGATCAAGGCAACAGGGAACCAACTGTCCTGCTGAGCAGACAGACCTGTCTCACTACCCTCATATGCAGAGATTTGACTGCATTAAATTTATGGTCACAGAGGCTAGAACACCAAACTCATGTAAATATTTCTACTACTATTTCCACTTTTTATTTTACATTTAAAGGTCCCATGAAACAGCATTCAAAGCAATGAACATCTGGAATTGGACATCTATTTGAACGCAGAATATTCGCGATTTTGCTAGGGGAGGAGATTAATTTGACTGACAGCCAATCACGGTCGGGCATTTTTAGAAGCCTGTGGACATCGATATGCTGTTGGCTAGTTTCAGTTTGGTGGTAGAAGATCACTTATCATTTCTCAATGCCGCTCCCATTCATTCATTGGACATTTTTGTTAGCTTGCGTTCACAAGTGCAGGATGACGATACAAAAAATGGTTTTGTGAATTTCCCAAACACAGTGTTCAATAGATTAAATTAAGCGCAGATAAGAGGTATTACTTTAATGCTTTGTGGAGGAGGGGTGTTGTTAGGAAGTCATCTGCAGACTAAGAGCATAGGAGTTAACTGCCGGTTGGTAGCTGCAGTTAGATGATTGACAGCTAATCTATTTCTGTGTCTGCTTGCAACAAAACTGGGACCAGAGTTTGACTGGAGACATACAGAAACAGAGAACCAAGAGATCTCTGAAAAGGATTCGGTGTGCTGTAGTGCCTGAGTGACTGTTTTGTGGGTGACCTGTATCACTGTGTGCAATAAGCAGCAACTGTTTTCAGCGACATATCAAGTCATATCCAGTTATGAGATGACTTAAACTAAATAAAACCTGTTCTCATTCATGATTCTTTGTTGATTCTTACCGACTTGGTTGCCGCCAATGACGTCCTCTTGCTTTCTTTGTAGTTCTTTCCCAGTTTAAATGAGCCAGCCAAACCGCGCCCTTTTACCCGGTCGACCAGACCTTCATCAATCAGCTTTGCCAGGGTCTTCCTTATGTGGTTGCGATTCTTCAGGAGGTCATAGTGGTAGGTGGTGCGGATGTAAGAGAAGATGGCGTTGACCGATGCTCCTTTGCCGGACCTCATCTCTTTTATTGCGGTAAGCAGCATCACGCGTACAGCTGCATGGAGAAAAACAAAGAAAAAGCGTTACCTCCATTTCAAAACCAATACAGTCACAGAACAGATATCTGTTCAAAATGGTTTTCATGTTTGATTACTTTGATAAATATGACACAGGAGATGATTTATGCCCGTTGTGGCTGTTATGAAAACCTGTGCTAACATGGATGTGCATTGAAAGTGGGGTAGAATGCTACAGAAGTAGAACAAAATTCACAGCTGGTAGAAATGGTGACTTTAGGGTAGAAATCTACATTGAAGATGACAACATCATAGCCTTTCTAAATATACTTCATTAATCTCCCAGGGGGGTAAATCCTCTTTTGGTTAGCCAGTCAGAGTGGCACCTCTTGACTAAGCAGGATTAATCATCTTGTTAGAAGATACTTTGCCAGGTATGGCAATGAGGGAATCAAACCTTGGACCCCCAGTTGGGGAATGACCACACAAACCAAACCAGGCCATGTTGCTGCTCTTATTATGAGCAGCCAGTCGCTAATGAAAGAATATCTGCAATATGCAACAGTAATGTGAGAGACTTACTTGGGTACGATATCTTAACTTTGGGTGGAACTTCTGACTTGAGGTGGATGACTTCATCTTTTTCCATTGGCGGAGGGGGTATGAAATAATTCACAGATTTTCCCTACAAAACAACAGAAACTTGGCAGTAAGTTCAGATTTTCATTATTTACATGAGACTCTCTTACAGACACCACCCGCCTAAGATATGACAAGAGGTCAGCTAAGATCAACCCCAACCAAACCAACCCCCCTCCACTAAACCAGGTCTGTATGCTGTCCCAGCACTGTATGTCAACACACTCACATACACACATACTATGTGTGGTCCTCATCCTAACCAGGGTTCATATTCACCCTCTACACACACCCTTCTCCTTTGTGTAGGTATGGAAAACACACTGGACTACATTTTTATGTGAAATGTGCTTTATTAATAAAATTTGACTGATTGATTGAAACAGTAAAAATGAACTGGTTAAAGCCACAATCCCCAGACAAGAGATGGAACAAACGTCCTACTGTCCTTTGAAGGATTACGCTAGATAGAACATGCTGGACGAAAATTAATAAAGGACAAAGGCAAACTGGTATTCATTTTCATCAACATTTTCATCAGCAGATTTTTGGTGCCATGGCGTTTTTTTAAGTATTATTTTTATGTCCTATTCTATTGTATTGTTTTATTAAGACAGGGTGGTGAAGGGGGTTTAGAGAGAGGATGTGATGTAACACAGGTCCTAGGCAGGTTTTGAATCCACAACATGGGATGAATTTGATCTATTTAAAAAATTTAAGGAGTCTTTAACACCTGCACCATATGGTCTGGAGTGAATAATCTCTTTGTTTCAGGATCTCTTTAACAGGTCTTGAAACGCCACGTGTTTTGGTGCAGCCCAAAACATTCGTGAAAAATCAGGAATCTGAGTCCACTTCCAAGCCGACCACAGTTTGGGCCATTGCTGGTAGGAAAGCAGTTTTTTTGTTGGATTTTCACTCTTTTTCTCTCCAATTGTATTTGGCCAATTACCCCACTCTTCTGAGCCGTCCCGGTCACTGCTCTACCCCCTCTGCCGATCCAGGGAGGGCTGCAGACTACCACATACCTCCTCCGATACATGTGGAGTCACCAGCCACTTCTTTTCACTTGACAGTGAGGAGTTTCACCAGGGGGACGTAGCGCGTGGGAGGATCACGCCATTTCCCCCAGTTCCCCCTCCCGCCCGAAGAGGCGCCCTGACCAACCAGAGGAGGCGCTAGTGCAGCAACCAGGACACATACCCACATCCGGCTCCCCACCAGCAGACACGGCCAATTATGTCTGAAGGGACGCCCGACCAAGCCGGAGGTAACAGGGGGATTCGAATCAGCGATCCTCGTATTGGTAGGTAACGGAATAGACCTCTACGCCACCCGGATGCCAGGGAAGCAGTTTCAATGGTGTAACTGTCGGTATACTCTGCAGAATGTTTCAATTCTTTCAAAGATCCAAAAACCAGAGAAACAGAACAACAACAACACATCCTGTTTTCCAAACGATGGTTTGGATCTCATCTGTAAGGGGTGTTTGGTATCGGGCAACATGAGCCGTATTAATACAATATTCATGTCGCTGAGTCTGCTTCCGAATTTGTAAACAGAGATACATGAGAACATACAGAAAGCGTGTAGCAATTTTCTTACCACAGGAAGTGTAAGGATGTCCTGCTTCAGATCCTGACGGGTGTGAAAAAGGATGAGAGCCAAAACCTCCACTGTCTTGCCGAGTCCCATCTCATCCGCCAGGATTCCCCCAGGCCACTCCACTCCAGCCAGCGGGAACTCCCGGATCAGACTGAAACAGTCAATATTGTACACTGATCGATGATTTTTAGTCACATGACACAAGGCAGGAAAAAGACTAACCTGTCCAAAACTCCTAAAATCCGGAGGGGGGGGGGGGAGTTTAGGCTTCACTCATCTTTGATATTAATGACAAAAGCATTCATTACCATTTTATTTAAGTAGCACATTTCTGAAATAATATTTTCAAAACTACTTCAACACAAACAAAAGACAAAAAAAAAAAAAGCCACTGCTTCAAAAGAGAAGGATTAGACTAAAACCAGAAAGGCATAGCAGATAGATAACTGTCCCATCACTCATCAAACACGCAGTAAGAGGATCAGCAGCCAAAGGTCTTACCAGCCGGTAAAGGGGTTGTAAAACAACTTCTTCCCACACAAAGTGACCAACTCCCGCCAAAGAAAATGTAGACACTGTTCTTTAAAGAGAAAGCAAAATAGAAATAAAAATAGATTGTATATACACACCATTAATACTCACTACTAATACCACCATATGGGAGTTCTTCTGGTTCGCTAAAAGAACAACCACATGATGTGAGTCACTGTTAAAACCATGATTTTTTTTTCCAAAAAAAAATAAAATAAATAAAACTTGAATTTTGTTGTCAGATATTAATATTTCAAACATCCTCTCATCCCTGTTCCCAATTCCTAACTGCAAAAAATGTCTAATCTTCTCCAAGATATTGCCGGCAACCATACTGTATATGTTCTGTACACATAAATCCGGACCAACCACTCCAGGACCACTAAATATGTCCTGGACATAAATAACAACATAAATTACAGTTAATAATAAGGGAATAAATCCAAACAAGCCCAGGGGAATCACTACGAGAATGTACAGCTATGCCTTTCCCACACACAGGCCTTCCAAACAGGATGTATTTGGAAAAAAATTCACAGTTTGTGACATCCCTGGAGGTTGGTTCGCACATGTTGAATAATCCAAGGCCTGACACTGTACATACCTTTGGGCAACGTGTTCCTGTATTTCTCCCTCCTCAGCATCCAGTTGACAGCCTGGCTCTGGTAGGGCCGGAGCACCGGTATCAGAGCTTTGTGTTGGACGTCGTACGTCACCTCCGGCCTCTCCGCCTGGTGAAGGTGCCTGACATAGTCATAGAGCTCTTCCACATTCTGCCGCTCCAGATCCGTGTCGCACTCCTCCTCTTCCTCGTTCTCTACAAGCTCTACAGGGAGACCACACCGGTGAAAAGAAAGCAGATTATGGTGCCATTGTTTATCCTTTTATTTTCTAAATCAGTAAAATATGACATTTTTATAGCACCCCGCTTCCCATCCAGATTAGAGCTGCCCAATTCAACAACCTCCATTGAGGATAATGGTTTATCCAGACCTTTCATACAAAGGTGCGTTCCAAAATGGAGACCTTTAGTTAAAAAAAAAATTAAAATGAATTTTTCCCCCACTTTTTCTCCTCAGTTGTACCCAGCCAATTACGAAGATTCTCGACCGACCAGAGGAGGCGCTAGTGCAGTGACCAGGACACATACCAACATCCGGCTTCCCGCCCGCAGAAATGGCCAATTGCGTCTGTAGGGACGCCCGACCAAGCCGGAGGTAACACGGGGATTCGAACTAGCGATCCCCGTGTTGGTAGGCAACGGAATAGGTAGCAGTCTATGAAATGAAATGTTTTTTGACCAGGTAGGACGAACACTGATGCAGCAGCAAACACGTACGCGTTGGAAACAACTCCAGCAGGGGGAAGAAAAAAAAAAGAAGACTGAAACCTGATGCTGATGTGGTGTCCATGACAACCAATATGACTATACCACAGTGTTCCCATATAGTCTGATGTAGTTTGTACTACATTCTAGGGGTGGGGCGATACTGGATCGAATTCCGAATCGTTCGATATGGCCCTCACGGTTCAAGACGCTGCCAATTTCGGGAGATCGTGCGTTATCAACACGAGAACGACGGGATTTCAAACGACAATGGGCAGTTTTTAAACTCTAAATTCTGTCAAGATAAATACCCAATTGAGATATTAACGCATTGCATATATTAGTATGTCTGTTAGGATACGGCTGACACCAAAATTAACATTTTAACACTGTAGCGAATTCAGGGGGCAGCTGGGACTCGAACCCGGGTCTTCCGCACCACGGGCAACTACGTTAAGCGGTCGACTAAAGGGCTTGACCCATTAGCCAGCGGGCTAGCGAGTCTACACATCCGTGACCGTTACAATACTGTTTTTCAAACAATTTAAAATTGTCCAACGCCTGTAAACACTGCAATGCCTTGGTGGTAGTCATGGTGCGTCTGAAACGGCGTCTGTACCCAGACATGTTGGAAATAATACCTGAAAAACCAAACGGAAAACACATATTGCTAATCTAACAAATGTAACAAGGCCTATAAAACGTGAAATGTAAAACAAAAAAAAACAAAAAAAACTGAACATTGCAAAGGAAATGACGTGACCAACACGTCATGAATAGTGACATGACGCGCACGATGACGCGCAAATTACGCGCGATCATTTTGACCGCTCATGGTCGTTTTAGGTCGATCTTATCATAACCTTTTCTGTGCAATTGATCTAAAACTCATTTTAATGCAAATATATGACATTTTAGGAGCATTCAGGGGGCGGCAGGTCTGTATCTTATTTTTTTCACAGAGTTATTAAACTTTGAAAATCCAAAACTGTCAAAATGACCGCCTTGGTCGTTCTAGTAGTTTAAAGTAAAGCAATTGTGTTACACGACAAGAAAAGATGGCACAACATTTTGTTACAACTTTTGCACTTGCGTTACGTTTTTTTTTTTTTATAACTTTGTTTATTGAATTTTCCGCATAATCAACATTTACAAAATAATTGTCCTCGTAAGTTGTACAGCATGAACACAAAACACATCCAACAATACACTAACACACCAGAATACAATGAGGAATAAAAACACACCCTCAAAGGAGAAAAAAAAATCAAATCAAATCAAAACAAATTAACTAAAATAATTAAAAAAATAAAAAATAAATAAAAATAACTAAATAAATACAAGTACACATATTCCAATGCACTTGTCCGCAGGCCAGCCAACCCAGCACAGTCCCTCACAGACATCATGTACACATACACCCTACCTCCTTCATCACCGGAGCTTGCCACGCCCCCACCTCCATCCAACAAGGACATCAATAAAAAGGAAAAAATATGCATATATATATACACACACATCACTCTGGAATAACAGGGAAATGAAGTCGCTTAACATAAGAAAAGAAGGGGGTCCACATTGCCCAGAATTTGTTTAGGGACCCTTTGAGGGTGTGCCTAATTTTTTCCAGCTTTATACAATTTAAAACAGACTTAATCCAAAGAGCATGAGAAGGGGGTGCAGAGGATTTCCAACTAAGCAAAACCAATCGTCTCGCCAACAGGGTAACAAAGGCAATAAAATCCTTATTAATATTGGTCAGTTGCAATGTGGGCGAGGGCACCCCAAATAGCGCAATAAAAGGGTCTGGCTTGATCTGTGTGTCACATACTTCTGAAAGTGTGCTAAAAATATCTTTCCAAAAACCATCAAGAGATGAGCAACACCAAAACATGTGCACATGGTTAGCAGGAGACTGGTTACACCTCACACAGTTAGGATTTATGTCTTTGTAAATTTTCGCTAGTCTCGCTTTGGTCCAATGAGCCCTATGAATGATTTTGCATTGAATGAGACCATGTCGGGCGCAGACCGAAGAGGTATGTACCCTTCCGAGTGCCCTCTCCCACAGCCCATCAGATATTCCCTCCCCCAGTTCCTCCTCCCATGAGGATTTAATGTCATTAAGTGAGGCAATTCTTAAAGAACAAATTTGTCTATAAATTATTGACAAGGTACCTTTCAGAGTGGGAAGCGGGGTAAGAAAGGTGTCAAACTGTGTTTCACCAGGAAGGGTGGGGAAATGAGGATCCAAATTGCGGACGTAACTCCGGATCTGTAAAAATCTAAAAAAATGATGCCTGGGAAGACCAAATTTAACTGCTAGTTGCTCAAACGTACTAAATGTATTGTCAATGTAGAGATCTTTAAACCTTTTTATACCAAGACTAGACCATATTGAGAAAGCACTATCAACCATAGATGGGGCAAAAGCAGGGTTCGAGGCCATCGGAGCAGAAAGAGAGGTTGTCTGAAACCCAAAATGGCGTCTAAATTGATTCCAGATCCTCAATGTTGTTTTGACACACACATTCTTGGTGAAAGAGGAATAAGGGCCTGTAATGGAGGAGTGAGCGAGGGAAGACAATGATGCCGGTACAGACGAAGCAGCTTCCATCTTTAACCAAATTGGGGACGGGGACATCTCTCCACCTCGCAACCAGAACTGAATGACCCTAAGATTAGCCGCCCAATAATAAAATCTAAAATCTGGTAGCGCCATACCTCCGTCTGACTTGGGTCTCTGCAAGAGCTGTTTTCGTATCCTAGGAGTCTTCTTATCCCATATGAAAGGTAGAATTAGGCCGTCTATTTTTTTGAAAAATGTGTTGGGAAGAAAAATCGGTAGGCACTGAAAGAGATATAAAAATTTAGGGAGTGTGTTCATTTTAACAGAATTAATTCTCGCTACTAAAGAGAGGTGCATCACTGACCAGCGTTCAAAATCATCCTTAGTGCGGGTTAAAAGCGAGGAAAAGTTGGCCCGAAAAAGGTTTTCAAATCGACTCGTGACCTGTACACCAAGATAAGTGAAACAACTATGAGCAACTTTGAATGGCAAGGTATGTAATGGGAATTTTTCCGCAGTCACATTAAGCGGCATCAATTCGCTTTTACTGAGATTCAGTTTATACCCTGATAAATGACCAAAGGATGTAATAGTAGCAAGGGCAGCAGGAACAGAAACAGAAAGATTAGATGTGTATAGCAATAAGTCATCTGCATATAAAGACACCTTGTGCTCATGTCCGTATCTAACTATCCCTTTGATAAGAGGGTTGGAACGAAGTGCTATTGCAAGGGGTTCTATGGTGAGAGCAAACAATAAAGGGCTTAGAGGGCAACCCTGGCGTGTTGACCGTTGCAGAGGGAAACAGCCTGACTGAGTGTTATTAGTCCTGACAGAGGCTTGGGGGGACGCATACAGAAGTCTTACCCAAGTAGTGAATTTTGAACCAAAGCCGAATTTATTTAGTGTATAGAAAAGGTACTTCCACTCCACCCTGTCAAACGCCTTCTCCGCGTCCAGGGATATAATGGCCTCCGAGGTGTTGGTGTCAGAGGAATTGTACATGATATTAAATAGTCGCCTAAGATTGAAGAATGAATGTCTATTTCTAATAAATCCTGTTTGATCAGGAGAGATAATCGATGGGAGAACTGTTTCCAGGCGTGTTGCCAGAAGTTTGGCTAAAATCTTATAGTCAACATTTAACAGGCTAATTGGACGATATGATGCACATTCAAGAGGGTCTTTATTATTTTTAAGAATTAAACAGATAGTCGCTTGAGTGAGAGTCTGTGGAAGAATACCATTAACAAATGCTTCATTATACATTTCAATTAGAATAGGGGCTATTTTGGGGAGAAGCTTTTTATAAAACTCTGTCGAGTAACCGTCAGGCCCTGGGCTTCTCCCGGATTGAAGGGATTTGACAGCTCTAGACAGTTCTTCAACAGTGATTGGTTGTTCTAATTCTTTAACCAAATCCTGGTTGACTAAAGGTACATCAAGGGAGTGGAAGAAGTCATCAAATTCTGATAAATCAGCATCACCTTCAGAAGTATATAGAGACTGGTAGAAACTTCTGAACTCATCATTTATCTCCCTAGGGTCTAATGATATTCCGGATGATGTATGAATTTTGGGAATTTGATGTGATGATGAAACTTGACGCAACTTGTGTGCTAATAACTTACTGGCTTTGTCTCCCTGTTCATAGTAGGTGCTCCTAGACTTGACAAGCAGCTCAGTAACTTGATCTGTTAGCAAAGTGTCAAATTCTGCTTGCAAAGTTAAGCGCTCCTTATAAATATCTGGAGATGGTGAAACGGAATATGCGTTATCTAATTGGGCAATGCGGCGTGTTAGCATGGACAATTTATCTTTTTTAAGTTTGTTCTCATATGTGGTGTAGGAAATAATTTCACCTCTAAGATAAGCTTTCAAAGTTTCCCATAGGGTAGACGCAGAGATACCTGGGGTTCTATTTGTATCCATAAAAAAGTCAATTTGGGCCGAAGCAAAGTTAATAAAATTTTCGCTACTGAGTAATTGAGTGTTAAGCCGCCAAGGCGGTCTCTGATTATTAGCTGTTTGAAAGACTACTCCCATAGTGACAGGGGCATGGTCCGAAACCACAATTGGATTATATAAGCACGAAGATATGGAATGGAGAAGTCTATCATCTACAAGGAAGTAGTCTATGCGCGTAAAAGTGTGGTGTACCGAAGAGAAAAAAGAGTATGCCCTCCCAGATGGATTAAATGTTCTCCAAGGGTCTGAAACAGCGAAATCAGACATAAAGGTACGGACAACCCCAGCTGAGGTTGATAAAGTAGTAGATTTAGTGGAGGATCGATCCAAATGTGGGTCCAACCAGCAGTTAAAGTCACCGCCTATGATCAGCATATGGGAGGACATATCAGGGAGTGTGGAGAAAACCGATTTGAAAAAATCCCCATTGTCCCAATTAGGACCATAAACATTAACAAGAACCACCTTCGTATCGAATAACCTACCACTGACAATTACATATCTACCATTGGGATCAGCTATCACATTAGAACATGTAAAAGGTACTGATTTGTGAAGTAAGATAGCCACCCCTCTTGACCTACTCTGAAATGAGGAATGGAACACCTGACCCACCCATCTGCACCTAAGTATTGAGTGTTGTGGTACCTTGAGATGAGTTTCTTGGAGGAAGATAATGTGAGCTTTCAACTGATGGAGGTGGTGGAGAACCTTACTGCGTTTAACTGGGTTGTTAATGCCCCTACAATTCCAAGTGAGAAAATTAAAACCATTCCCTCCAGCAGGATGAGCTACGTCAGGCTGAGTCATGTCTTAAGAGAGAGAGTACATGTTAAGGACAAGGCATAATGCAAATTAAATATTTTGGCTGACCTCAATAGTGCAAATTCAAAAAACAAAAACAAGTGACAAAACACAAGAAAACAAAACACAAATACAGAAGGAAAAAAACCCTCCCACAAAATCCCTCTTGCCGAAGCATCTCCCCAACTGAGATGCAAGCAAACCCCTAAATACAAAAAACCTTTAGAGCAACGCATACCAACTTAGCTAGCTTACTCTTAGCTACCTGAGATTTGTGACCATTGAACTAGAATAAAGCAAATGTGCATAAGTCGGTCTCCAATAACATTAGGACCCGAGGAAAACTAACTCAGTTAAGAGAGGTACAAAATCTATAAAGTGGCAAAATTGAACTTCAACCATGTAAACAACCAAATACTGGCAGTGCAGGCAGCTCAGATCAAAACAAAATGAAATGAGAATGACACAAATAGTAGGCAGTAATGTAAGTGGAATAAAATATATCTCCACATTATATCACCTTAATGTGAGTAGTCCGCTGTATACTCATCAACATGTATTGAAAATAAAAATAAAAAACCCCACTACATTCAAGTGTCAACAATGAGCACTGCAAGGCTAGCTTCACTCTCCAACATGTGCTGAAAATAAAAAAACAGCTGCGTTCAAATGTCAACAATGAGCACTGCAAGACCAACTTCACTAGCTAATCTGCCTACCAGCCAGCCCGCTAACTAGCCTGCTAACCAGACCAGCCAACTGATATTTTGAGCTACAGACCCGGCGGTGGCATGACAGCTTTTTTCACCCTGTTTTTGATGAAATCGGCCGCAACAGCCGGGTCCTCAAACCTGTGTGTGGAGCTGTCCGGCAGGGTCAGTCTCAGAACCGCAGGGTAGATGAGACCATATTTCACGCCGGGACAGGCGCGCAGCTGGCGCTTAACATCTCCGAAGCTAGCCCGCTTCTTGGCCACAGCCGTGGTGTAGTCCGGAAATATCGAGACTCTTCTGCCCTTGTAGAGGAGAGGAGACGCATCTCCAGATCTCTTCAGCATGTCGTTCCGGACGTGAAAGAAATGCACCCTGATGACAAATGGTCGCGGAGGTTCACCCTCCCGGGGTCGGCTCCGCAGGGTGCGATGGGCCCGGTCTAGCAGCGGCTTCTCATCCAGGCCGAGCAGCTCCTGAAGCAGCCCGGCTACGAATTCTGTCGGTCGCGGGCCCTCCACTCCCTCCGGTATTCCCAGAAGACGGATGTTGTTCCTCCGCATTCTACCTTCCAGGTCCTCGCATCTGTTGTCCAGGTATGTCACCCTAGTTGTTAGTGAGCCGACGTTCGCCTCTAGCTCGGTAATCCGAGTGCTGTGATCTGTAGCACTGCGCTCCAGCTCTGATAAAACGACTCCATGTGCGTCGAGTTTATTCTGGATCCTCTCGATAGATCTTTTAAGCTCGTCTTTGACCAGTATAATCTCTGATCTGAGAGTGGTAGCTGAAGTGTCAATCTTACCGAAAATATCGGTTTTGAGGGAGCCCATCATGGATTGTAGCATTTCCGCGGTCAGTACTGTCATGCTGTCAGCACTAGCTGTAGCACCCGATGTTGGGAGCGGATCAGATTCAGGAGAGGGCGCAGGCTTATTGCGGCCTGCTCTTGCAGACTCCGTTTTCGGTCGATTAGATGTCATTTCACCTTCAAAGTCCTCAAATATAGTGTGAATCGTTTAAAGGACTCTTTAGACGCTTGACCACCAAAGACATGCACGATTTAGCGAGATTAAATATATAAATTTGGTCACTAACTCAGGAGCAATAGAGAAACGTGTCCTACATCCTCGACGTCCCGGCCACGCCAGTCCCACTTGCGTTACGTTTGAATACGTGTCTTGATAATGCCAAAATGTTGGGCTTAATTCTTAAAATAAATGAAAAGTAGAGAACGGCAATGGTGTTTTGTCACTGCTTACCAAGGCATCCACTGTATCGTATTGAATTGTGAGACGTATCGAACCGTGAGATTTGTGAATTGTCCCACCCCTACATTAGACTGACTGTTAGCTTTGGTCCCAGGATCCATTTTTACAAGGGTGGGAACTGTTTACTGCTGAGCTGACAGCACACCAGCCACAATGGCTGCTACACCTGGTTTGTAGTCCCAGAACATGAGAGTCAACAGGTCTGTTTCTCTCTACCTCCTACATCCACTATACCACAACACGGTGCTGGAATACTGACTGTCTGTCCAACACAACCACCACATCATTGTTCTATTCAAATTGATAACACAACATCATAAAAATGGCAATAAATAAAGATCGCAGCTTTAACACCATCACCTCTATCATAGTCCTCCCTGGTCTCCATGTTGTCAAAGAGTCGCAACGTGCAACTACGCACAAACAGTAGCATCACATTATCGAGCCTGCACCCTGACCATGCATGCCAACAAACCCGCCTGCATCCTTGAACAAAAGGAGAAAAAAAAATCACCCTTTGCCCCTAAGTGTTGTGCGACTTGCGGGCCACCTTGCCCTGTGCAGTATCTCTACCTCGAGAGCATCCCAACAGCAGATGTTAAGAAAAGCAAAGAGCTTAATAAGATATTGATTTTTACTGTGAGTTGGTGTCAAGGGTCTATTTGAGCACTTGGATCATAGGATGGCTTTTGAGTGAGACACTGACCTGGGATAATGAAGTCATAGAAATACTCCATTAGCTTCTGCATCAGTTGATTTGCTTTCCTCAGTCGAGCATTGCCTTCACTTAGGAACTCCGGCTTTGCCAATCCAGTTTCCAGCAGGTATATCCCCACCTGCCACAAAACATGATGCAATAGTTTGTGTTTAACTTAAGAACGCCTTTTTCATCTACAGCCATGTCTGTTTGTTTGGCACAACAACTTCTCTTCTGTTTCAAAATCACTGCTATCTGCCTTCATCTTCCTCATTTGGCTGCTATGAGGAAGATGTCAAAAACTATGCACCCTACCATTTTTCCCAGGAAAGTCCGATCGGACATTAACCATTAAATTATGCGACTAAAAAAGTGTTCATGATTTGGATTGTAAAGTGGTTATGTTCATACACTGCCCACTGTTGACATCTGAAATGTTGCACCTTTTTTTGATTAGTCACTGGTCCATAATACAATTTACCAATAAGGACTGTTACAGTTTATCTTATCTCATGAGTTTGGATTTTGTGAAAAGGATGGAAATGGCTGTGGTGAATACATATTTCAAGGGAGGAAAACATGGACTATATCTTATGCAGGAGGCACGAGCTGAAAGGGATTGGAGACTGCAAGGTGGTGACAGGGGAGAACGTAGCTGGGCAGCATCGGATGGTGGTCTGTAGGATGACTTTGGAGATGAAGAAGAGGAAGAGAGTGAAGGAAGAACCAAGGATCAAATGGTGGAAGTTAAAGAAGGAAGACTGTTGTGTGGAGTTCAGGGATGAGTTAAGACAGGCACTGGGTGGTAGTGAAGAGTTGCCGGATGGCTGGGCAACCACTGCAGAAACAGTGAGGGAGACAGCTAGGAAGGTACTTGGTGTGTCATCTGGACAGAGAAAGGAAGACAAGGAGACTTGGTGGTGGAATGAGGAAGTACAGGAAAGTATACAGAGGAAGAGATTGGCAAAGAAGTAGGATAGTCAGAGAAATGAAGAAAGTAGACAAGAGTAAAAGGACATGCAGCGTAAAGTGAAGAGAGAGATGGCAAAGGAAAAGCCATATGGTGAGTTGTGTGAGAGGTTGGACACTAAGGAAGGAGAAAAGGACTTGTACCGATTGGCTGGACAGAGGGACCGAGCTGGGAAGGATGTGCAGCAGGTTAGGGCGATCAAGGATAGAGACTGAACTGTGCTGACAAGCAAGGAGAATGTGTTGAGAAGGTGGAAGGAGGACTTTGAGGTGCAGATGAATGAAGAAAATGAGAGAGAGAGAAAGAGAGAGAATAGAGGGGATAGTGAATCAGGAAGTGCAGTGGATTAGCAAGGAGGACGTGAGGACAATTATGAAGAGGATGAAGAGTGGAAAGGCGGCTGGTCCAGATGACACACCTGTGGAGGCATGAGGATGTTTAGGAGAGATGGCATTGGAGTTTTTAACTAGTTTGTTTAACACAATCTTGGAAAGTGAGAGGATCGGAGAAAAGGCATACTGGCACCAATTTTCAAGAATAAGGGTGATGTGCAGAACTGTAGGAACTAGAGGTATAAAGTTGATCAGCCACAGCATGAAGATATGGGAAAGAGTAGTAGAAGCTAGGTTAAGAGGAGAGGTGATGATCAGCGAGCAGCAGTATGGTTTCATGCCATGAAAGAGCACCACAGATGCGATGTTTGCTTTGAGAATGTTGATGGAGAAGTATAGAGAAGGTCAGAAGGAGTTACATTGTGTCTTGAGGATTTAGAGAAAGCATACGACAGGGTGCCGAGAGAGGAGGTGTGGTATTGTATGAGGAAGTCAGGAGTGGCAGAGAAGTATGTAAGAGTGGCGCAGGATATGTAAGAGGGCAGTGTGACAGTGGTGAGGTGTGCGGTAGGAGTGACGGATGGGTTCAAGGTGGAGGTGGGACTACATCAAGGATCAGCTCTGAGCCCTTTCTTGTTTGCAATGGTCACGGACAGATTGACGGACGAGATCAGGTTTCTCCTATCAGAGATCAGGAGTCTCCGTGGACTATGATGTTTGCGGAGGAAATTTTGATCTGTAGTGTGAGTAGGGTGCAGGTTGAGGAGAGCCTGGAGAGGTGGAGGTATGCAGTGAAGAGAAAAGGAATGAAACAAGAGGGAGGACAGTGGAATGGTGATGATGCAAGGAGTAGAGGTGACAAAGGTGGATGAGTTTAAATACTTGGGGTCTACTGTTCAAAGTAACGGGGAGTGCAGAAGAGAGGTGAAGAAGAGAGTGCAGGCAGGGTGGAGTGGTTGGAGAAGAGTGTCAGGAGTTATTTGCAACAGAAGGGTACCAGCAAGAGTTAAAGGGAAGGTTTACAAGATGGTAGTGAGACCAGCTATGTTATATGGTTTGGAGACAGTGGCTCTGATGAAAAGACAGGAGGTGGAGCTGGAGCTGGCAGAGTTGAAGATGCTAAGATTTTCATTGGGAGTGACGAAGAAGGACAGGATTAGGAACGAGTATATTAGAGGAACAGCTCAGGTTGGGCAGTTTGGAGACAAAGCAAGAGAGGCAAGATTGAGATGGTTTGGACATGTGCGGAGGAGAGATGCTGGGTATATTGGGGGAAGGATGCTGAAGATGGAGCTACCAGGCAAGAGAAAAAGAGGAAGGCAAAAAAGCAGGTTTATGGATGTGAGGGAAGACATGCACGTGGCTGGCATGACAGAAGATGCAGAGGACAGGAAGAGATAGAAATGCATGATCTGCTGTGGCGACCGCTAATGGGAGCAGCTGAACGCAGTAGCAGTATCTTATTTCATATTAATCTATGAAGAATGTCACACACTGCTTCATTCTTCCTATTATTTCTCAAACCATGAACAACATTTCTGTTCAAGGTCTTCCATCAATATGATGGAGGGCGAACCTTTGTAAACAGATTGACAACTGATTGCAATGTCAGAAGCACTGTGCTGCCTTCTTCAGTTTAAAAACATATACGACATGAAATTTCCTAAACACCTGGATAGTTTCTTCTTTTTCTCTGTGGCAAAGCTGCACCACCCTCCGCTTCTGCAGCCAGTCCAGGTCCTCTAGTGGGATTCTGCCTAGGCTGCACTCCACTGTGCATGTGTCCCCACCAAGCTTTGGCTGCAGTCCTAAGCTCTCTTCCCGGCTGGCGTACACGAGACAAAGCTGTTCTCCTGTCCGGATGAAGGTGAAAGCAGACTGCTCCCAGTCGGAAGGGACCCACGCCGGCCGAATGCTAAACTCTCCAACCAGAGACCTCCAGACGTGACCCAGGTTAGCGACGGGCACCACGGCGAGCGCCAGGGACGCTGGAATGAAGCTTGTGTCTGATGATGTACCTGGAACCTCATGTGCCAGATCTACAAATGGGGTGATGTTAGTGCTGCCAGCCGGTCTCGTTTGGTCCGGGTTGGTGGGGAGAAGGTGTCCAACAGGCGGCATCAGATCAGCGGGTAAAAGGGAGCAGGTTGGCGTCTCCTCATCACCCTCCTGCATTGCCTCCTTCCACCGGTCCTCCAACATGTTCCACCTCAGCCGTTTCTTGGCCTCCTCGTCCACCCGGACCGGGGGAACCTTCTTTCTACGGCTGCTCATTTTCAAATCCTAAAAGAAGAAACACAATGGAAAAGTATACATTTAAAAACTTTGAAATCCTTTATGATAGATGATACAGCCAAGTGTTTGGCAGTATGGGAACTATTAGCACAATAATTATAGGGAATTGTACACTATATTAATGTACATCACAATATCTTCTTACATTTGCCAAAATACAATGCTTAACAATCCAACTGAGGTTCGGCACATCGAACTGTTTGGCAATTTAAAGTACAATTAATAAACCAAAACTAGTTTTCAAATAATGCTCCCTCAAATATTCCAGACCTAATTTTGTGAGAAACGCCAGGTCATAGATTCTCATTATCGCTTAGTTAAACAGCAAAATTGTGTAACATGATATGACAACGTCTAAGTTCATCCCAGTCAAATACCACAGAGAGAAAATAAACAATATTATTGAATTATTGCCCAACTGCAACAAAGCCTGAGATGCACCACAATCTAATGCATGTGGATGAAGTCAACTTCCAAAGTAATGGCACTTGGCAAGGTGAAAAGAGATTTGTTTGGTTACCCCCTTCAATGCGAAGCGCTTTGGGTGTCTAGGAAAGGGCTACACTATAAATGTAATTATTATTATTATATCTAAATGGTGACAGAATGTGGAAATTCTTTATGCCAAGCTGCCCCGTCTGTAATTACTGCGCTTGCACACATCTGCAACAAACTCAGTGTGCAGCAGCACACTGGCACAGCATGGCAGCAAGGTACAGCAGAAGACCCAGCATTACTAAAGCGCCCCTTCGCAGCCTAACCCCAACAACAAATCCCCTCTAGTCGCAGCATACGCACAGTCAGCAGGTCTACGTCGCTCAATAACGACACTCCTCGTGTAATTATTCCCAAACTTTGACAGGAAGAGGGGCAGCAATGGGAAATGCTACCAACGCCATAACAAAATCCACCACTTCCACACTCTGTGATGCCTATCCGGGTTCACTGATTATCGGATAACGAACGGGGGGGTGGGGGTGTGGGTGGGGAATAAACGCATCTACTTTTAGTGGCTTCAGAGCAGGCACACCGGCGTCCTCCTCCTCCCCATCAGATGCCTGTGTTATTCTGACAATCCCGGTCGAACCATGTTGGTCATCGTCAACAGACTCCGGCGCTGCTCTGCGCCATTTTTAAATACGGGAAGTGACGTCGAGAAGCGCAACATTGCGTTTTTTCCCTCTCTCCCGGACGCAACGGCGCAGTACCAAGATCGGCCGCGAGATGGCGGCAGAGTCCGCCTGTCGCTATTCTACTGGTGCGGCAATGCGTGGCGGAGTGCGTCGATATCCAATTGCCTCTCAGAAAGAGTAATGTCGTGTAATGTGAGCTCAGGAGTTTAGGTCCAGTCAAGTTAAATAACAATCCTATTGCTTTCTCCAACAGTTATAAACAGAATTAATACGACACCCCATAGCTTTATGGATCCCCCTTTTTAAACAAGGGAAAAACCTTATCAGGGGAAAAAGAATGGGAGAAACCGCAGAAAGAGCATCAGGGGGACGAGGGGTATCTCCTCCAGGACGGGGGAGGGGGGGCATTTATTAGAGTAGACAAGGAGTGACCGGATGCGATATCCACACCATTAAGTTTTTATTTAACAGGCTCTTTGACTTCTCATTGTGACGCACACCTCGGTCTCCTCCAGCATCGCCCGGTGCGTGGCATCATCACGTCATACACTTCGGCTCTCCCCAGAATTAAAGCAGTCCCACGGTGAAGGGTGCGAGAATTGTTGCTGTTGTGTTGTGTGTGTGTGTTTTTTGTGTCTCTCGTCGCCGCTGTTTTACACTGCGAGCAGCACTCAAGTTGTAAACGGGGGCACTGCAGTCGCCGTGACCCGTTTTCAGGATGCGGGGGTGAAGAGGAGAGGGGGGCAGCTGACGATCAGCGGAGGAGGAAGAGAAGGAACGAAGCCAGCGCGTGTGTCTGCGTGGGGGGTTTTTCTTCTTCTTCTTCTTCTTCTTCTTCTTCTGCTCTTTCCTTGCCGGTCGGAGCTTCAGTCCAGTCCGCGAGATTCGGAAGACTCGCGTCCACATGGATGCCCGCCGCAGGTAGGTGATGTCAATCAGATGCGATGCGTTTGCGGCGCCTGCTGCACTGGCACCTGCACAGGAAACGCCGCCCTAAAACCAACACTTCGCCCAGTCAATTAAGTCGGCATAATTAATTAACACGCGTGCTTTAATTGGCACTGTAACGTTACGATCCTTTAATTGGCTTGTTGGGCGGTCGACGCTGAAGGCATTTTGCTTGAGCGCGTGGCGGCGGTGGGTGTGACTGGGCGTGAGCGCGGCCAGGCGGTAATAACGCGTGTATAACAACGCTATTATTCCGTTCGCCGTCGTCGTGAGTGTAAAGTTGAAGCACTCGCAGGCGGTCGCCGATCCGCGCGGAGGACACGCGGCCGGCCGGAGCTACAGCGGGCGGCTCGAGCCGGCTACCGGGGCTCGGACGCACCCCCCGACATACAAAGTCTTAACTTTCCACCTTTCCATCTGCCCCCCCAGGCTGGAGTCATGGGGGGGCAGATGACGTGTGTCTCTTTTGCATGCGTGGCGCTGTGCAGGTTGTTGTGCACAGCCTTGTTTTAATTTGCTCGTTTTGAAACGATTCTGATGCAGCCTTTCGTTTTTCTGCAAGAAAAAAAAAAGGAAAGAAAAGTGGTCAGACTGGGAATGTTCCCGATCTGAATCGGTTTAGTGACCACTGTGCGCATGCTCAATGAGTTGAAAACGGTACTTTAATTGTATTAAGTGGAGAATTGCGATGAGCCACACGTAAAGAAGGTGCCTTGTTGTTGTTTGCAGGGGGAGCGTGCTCGAGTCCGCCTGCACGTCATAGGGAAGCGGATGCATGGACCTCCGCCATGGTCAAGTGGACGTGATTCTCTGGTCAGCGCCCGTCACACAATGTGGACTATGATTCGCCTGACTGCGATAAGCGCCCTGTATTTCTCCGTCTCACTGTTCGAGGCCTTCGTGTCGTCCCATGGCAAATACGAGAGGTCGCTGGTGCCCCGGGCCGCCTCCCGCCTGGTGGCCCGCATGGACGGCGACATCATCATCGGGGCCCTCTTCTCCGTCCACCACCAGCCCTCCACGGAGAAGGTGGCGGAGAGGAAGTGCGGCGAGATCCGGGAGCAGTACGGCATCCAGCGGGTGGAGGCCATGTTCCACACCCTGGACCGCATCAACGCCGACCCCAACCTGCTGCCCAACATCACGCTGGGCTGCGAGATCCGGGACTCGTGCTGGCACTCGTCGGTGGCGCTGGAGCAGAGCATCGAGTTCATAAGGGACTCTCTGATCTCCATCCGGGAGGACCGCGACGGGTCCAGGTGGTGCATCGAGGGAGTGCCGTCCAGCCAGCCGCCACCCTCCAAGAAGCCCATCGTGGGGGTCATCGGGCCGGGTTCCAGCTCGGTGGCGATTCAGGTCCAGAACCTTCTGCAGCTCTTCAACATCCCGCAGATCGCCTACTCCGCGACCAGCATTGACCTCAGTGACAAGACGCTGTTCAAGTACTTCCTGCGGGTCGTGCCCTCCGACACCCTTCAGGCCCGGGCCCTGCTGGACATTGTCAAACGCTACAACTGGACCTACGTGTCGGCCGTGCACACCGAAGGTAAGGCCCGTTTGGTTCGACTGGAATAAGCCAGTACCCATACGCGGGTCCAAGGTCCGGAGGAGAACCGGCTGCCCGCTCCTCTGAGCATATCCTCATGTTTTGGGTTTGGGTTTTGGTTTTTTTCAAGTATCAAGCATCAAGTAGGTTTTATTTTCATCATTAATATTATTAATTTATATTTTATTAATTTATTTATTAAGAATTAATGTATTCATATATTTCATTACCATTATTTATTTCACTTTTCTAATGCATTTTCAGTAAAAATGCATATCAAAATAGCGCGACAGCGTGCTTGACATTGCAGATTTTCCAGATGTTTCCATCACATTATGCTGAGCCCCGTCTCAGAACATCCACCGGGTCCCAGCCGGACAGCAAAGGGAGGGAGGAAGATCAGAGAACAAAGGACAGAATACAAATAACAAAAAAACAGAAACGAAAAGAAGGCAGAAGGTTGGTCAGAAGGTAAAGTAAAGTGGGTTAAAAGGGGCTCCTTGATGCTCTCGGCCTCAAAGAGAAACAGAACATCTGGACAGTGGCAGGAGGGGGCTGCTCAGGCTCCACAGCAGTAAAAGTCTACTTGCAAGTCTTTGGGAATCCCACATTTGAACGGACACGTTTGCAGACCGGTTTTAAGTGTTGTAGACCAACGGGTCCCGGTCTGCACACAACAGAAGAGCACGTGTTGTTTGGAGACAGAGAAGTAAATGCATGCAACTGCACTGTTATATGGTGAGACCCGGTTAGACGTCGACGTCTCGTCTCTGGCACGTGGCCGTCAGTGGGCGATGACTGAAGACTGAGAGGGGGGGCGCTGCAGTGACGAACAACATAAAGGAGACCGTTAATTAGCTGGCTTTTGGACCGGTAACGAGGAGTTACTGCTTATTTCACTGCACCACATATCAGAGGGAGTGTCAGCACGGAGAGGTTTGGACCTCTGATTTAGACATAATCCTAAAAAAACACAAACACACACAGCAAGAATTCTGACCGTATTACACAGGAATTATACAATTCTAGAACATTTCGCTTTGCATGAATGAATTTGATAAAAACAAAAAGTAAACTGTGTGAAGCCTGCACAGAATGTTGTAGAACGATGTGCAGCCTTATGTCTTCGTTCCTGCTGCGATCCGAATGTATTTTGGTTGTTGTTGAAATGACAGACAGACAGACAGAGAGAGACAGACAGACAGAAAGAGAGAGACAGAGACTGAGAGAGAGTGAAAGTGAGAGAGAGAGAGACAGAGACTGAGAGAGAGAGAAAGGGAGAGTGAGAGAGACAGTGAGAGAGAGAGACAGAGAGTGAAAGTGAGAGAGACAGAGAGCGAGTGAGTGAGTGAGAGAGGGAGAGTGAGAGAGAGAGGGGAGTGAGCGGGAGAGTGAGAGAGGGAGAGAGAGAGAGGGGAGTGAGCGAGAGAGACAGATTGAGAGAGGGAGTGAGAGAGACATGAAGTGAGAGGGAGTGAGAGAGAGACAGAGTGAGAGAGGGAGAGTGAGAGAGACAGGAAGTGAGAGGGAGTGAGAGAGACAGGGTGAGTGAGAGAGCGAGACAGAGTGAGAGAGACAGAGTGAGAGAGGGAGTGAGCGAGAGAGGGAGAGAGGGAGAATGAGAGAGGGCGTGAGCGAGAGAGAGAGGGAGTGAGCGAGAGAGACAGTGAGAGAGGGAGTGAGCGAGAGAGGGAGAGTGAGAGAGACAGAGTGAGAGAGGGAGAGTGAGAGAGACAGGAAGTGAGAGGGAGTGAGATAGAGTGAGAGAGACAGGGTGAGTGAGAGAGTGAGAGAGAGACAGAGTGAGAGAGGGAGTGAGCAAGAGAGGGAGAGAGGGAGAATGAGAGAGGGCGTGAGCGAGAGAGAGAGAGGGAGTGAGCGAGAGAGAGAGTGAGAGGGAGTGAGCGAGAGAGGGAGAGAGAGAGTGAGAGAGACAGAGTAAGAGAGGGAGTGAGCGAGAGGGAGAGTGAGAGAGACAGGAAGTGAGAGAGGGAGAATGAGAGAGGGAGTGAGCGAGAGAGAGAGAGAGGGAGTGAGCGAGAGAGAGAGAGTGAGAGAGGGAGTGAGCGAGAGGGAGAGTGAGAGAGACAGGAAGTGAGAGGGAGAATGAGAGAGGGAGTGAGCGAGAGAGAGAGAGAGAGAGAGAGAGGGTGTGAGCGAGAGAGAGACAGAGTGAGAGAGAGTGAGAGAGAGAGAGAGAGAGAGAGAGAGAGAGAGAGAGAGAGAGAGAGAGAGAGAGAGAGAGAGAGAGAGAGAGAGAATGAGAGAGGGCGTGAGCGAGAGAGTGAGAGAGGGAGTGAGCGAGAGGGAGAGTGAGAGAGAGTGAGAGAGAGAGTTTGTATGTTATAAACTCTACTGTACTGCTTTGTACCACCAGGTGCTTTGGCAATACTGTGTAACTGAATATGGTCATGCCAATAAAGCCCTGTTGAATTGAATTGAATTGAGAGACAGGGCGTCAGAGACAGAGACAGAGACTGAGAGAGACAGAGACACACACACACACACAGACTGAGAGACTGAGAGTGAGAGACAGAGAGAGACAGAGTGTGTGAGAGAGAGACAGACAAAGCGAGAGAGACAAGACAGAGAAGAGGAATGGAAGTCACTAGGAGCAAGGCAGAATACCGATGTGTGAGTGAGAGGGAGGACAGCGGAATGGTGAGGATTGCAAGGAGTGGAGGTGACGAAGGCGTATGAGTTTAAATACTTGGGGTCAGCTGTCCAAAGTAACGGGGAGTGCAGAGGAGAGGTGAAGAAGAGAGTGCAGGCAGGGTGGAGTGGGTGGAGAAGAGTGTCAGGAGTGATTTGTGACAGAAGGGTACCAGCAAGAGTTAAAGGGAAGGTTTACAAGATGGTGGTGAGACCAGCTATGTTATATGGTTTGGAGACAGTGGCACTGATGAAAAGACAGGAGGTGGAGCTGGAGGAGGCAGAGATGAAGATGATAAGATTTTCACTGGGAGTGATGAAGAAGGACAAGATTAGGAATGAGTATATCAGAGGGGCAGCTCAGGTTGGACGGTTTGGAGACAAAGCAAGAGAGACAAGATTGAGATGGCTTGGACATGTGTGGAGGAGAGATGCTGGGTATACTGGGAGAAGGATGCTGAATATGGAGCTGCCAGGGAAGAGGAGAAGAGGAAGGCCAAAGAGGAGGTTTATGGATGTGGTGAGGGAGGACATGCAGGTGGCTGGTGGGACAGAGGAAGACGCAGAGGACAGGAAGAGACGGAAACGGATGATCCGCTGTGGCGCCCCCTAACGGGAGCAGCCGAAAGCAGTGATAGATTTAACCCTAAACCAAAACCCAGCTGTTAGGAAAACTTCTCTAGGAAAACGCCGATACACAAAAATATCCACTGAAAACAAAAACCATCTCCATGATTCAGGTGGTCAGCCTGGTCATTATGTTTGTTGCCAGTAAAATAAAAGGGGTTATGACTTACTACATTAAGGTATTTACATTCAATAGTTAATCCTGGTTTAGAAGTCCAGTTTGCAGTATTGTAATCAGGACTGCTTCTGACTTTAAAGGAGCGCTGTGCTTATAGCGCGGTTCCATCCATGGGACCATTCGCCTCTTCAGACCTTTACTGGTCCAGGCGATGCGAGTGGCGTCGGCTGCTGTTGCCAACTGAATTTGACCTCTGTGTACGAGACAACACACATTTTGGTCCGATTTCCCAGCATATGTTTATAGGATCAGATGCAACACGAGTCTCAGGTGAGATGGGAACCGGAAATGTGGTTAGGTTTGAGAACATATGCCTTTCAGACATACTATGACAACTTGCAAAGAATGTTTTAAATGACAGATGCAGTTTAAACACATCTAAGAGTTTTTGCACTGAGTTAGATTATAACAATCAAGCATTAATATGTAAATCCAGAATCTGTCTGCAAACGATGGGCGTCCGAGGAGTTGTGATGGCCTTGTCAAAACCCAATTAATATCCTCAGTGAGCTCGTAGTGAAAACCTGTGGTACTTCTACAAGTTCTTCTTCCCACTGCCTTGCTCAGGGACCCAGGCAGGAGTATTAACCCTAACACGCATGTCTTTTTGATGGTGGGAGGAAACCGGAGCACCCAGAGGAAACCCACGCAGACATGGGGAGAACATGCAAACTCCACACAGAAAGGACCTGGGACAGCCTGGGGTTCGAACCCAGGACCTTCTTGCTGTGAGGAAACAGTGCTAACCACTGGGCCACCGTGCTGCCCCTATACTGTTCTATAATAACTACCTACAGTACATCGTCATGATTACTGCTGGAATACTGAAACTGTATAAACATTTTTCCTTTCAAATGAGTCAGGTTTATCAGCAGCGCCGCCGCCGCCACCACGTACACCTGCATCACACGCTGTGCGTAGGGCACCAAGTACCAGAGGGGCCACCAAAATAGCCTATTGATCATCATAATAACCATAATGATAAATTGTTTAAATTAAAGATGAAACACAACTAAAACAGGCAGCATTAGTGCACATCCTCATCCTTGAAAGAGTGGCCACTGGCCTGTAGATGACTAGACTGTAGAGTCCTGGCTTGATGCCTTAGCTCTTGTGCTGTGCCATCCTCTTGACCAGCGTCTGTTTAGTTTCCGCAATGTACAAGTCACGGCAATCCTCCTGGCACCATATTGCTCTGTTACACAACCATAAGTTGTGTTTTTCTATGAAATGATCAAGTCTTTGAACAGAAAGTTTTTTTCTCCAATTTTTGAGAACTGAGGAAGTAGACAAACTGGTCTGTAGTGTGAAAAAAGTGCCTATGACTTTTACTATTTTCATTTTGTTGGGCAATACGCCTGTCTGGAGAGACTGCTTATGGATAGGAATCAGGAACATTTATTTGTTTTTTCATTTCAAGCACTTGCATACATGAAATGAAACAAAATACCGTTTCCCCCAGCCCACAGCAGTGCAACACAGACAAAAGCACATATCCAAACTGCAAGAACACATATAGAACACCGGAGGGTGCGCTCCAATTATCGGGGCATCACACTGCTCAGCCTCCCTGGGAAAGTCTACTCTAGGGTGCTGGAAAGGAGGCTCCGACCGATTATCGAACCTCGGATCCAGGAGGAACAATGCGGATTCTGTCCTGGCCGTAGAACAACAGACCAACTCTTTATCCTTGCGGAAGTGCTGAGGGAGGCATGGACATTTCACCGGCCAGTCTATATGTCTTTTGTGGACTTGGAGAAGGCTTACGACCGTGTGGGGGGTACCGCGGGAGTATGGGGTACCGGAGCAGATGCTTCAAGTCATCCCGTCCTTGTATAACCAAAGTGAGAGCTGTGTCCGTATTCTCGGGACAAAGTCAAACACGTTTTCGGTGGGTGTCGGACTCCACCAAGGTTGTCCCTTGTCTCCGATGCTGTTTGTGATATTCATGGACAGGATCTCAAGGCACAGCCAAGGTGAGGAGCGTGTCCATTTTGGGAACCTCACAATTGCATCTCTACTCTTCGCAGATGATGTGGTTTTGTTGGCTTCATCAGAATGCAACCTCCAGTGCGCACTGGGGTGGTTTGCAGCTGAGTGTGAACTGGCCGGAATTACAGTCAGCACCTCCAAGTCTGAGGCCATAGTTCTCTACCAGAAAATGGTGGACTGCTGCCACAGGGTTGGGGATGAGTTGTTGCCTGAAGGGAAGGAGTTCAAGTACCCAATTTCCCCTCAGGGATGAATAAAGTATTCTGATTCCAATTCTGATTCTGATCTCAGGGTCTTGTTCATGAGTGAGGGTAGGATGGAGCGGGAGATTGACAGGCAGATTGGTGAAGCATCAGCAGTAATGTGGACGCTGTACCGGACCATTGTGGTGAAGAGGGAGCTGAGCAGGAAGGCAAAGCTCTCAATTTACCAGTCAATCTTCATTCCAACCCTCACCTATGGTCATGAACTTTGGGTAGTGACCGAAAAGGGTGAGATCGCGGATACAAGCAGCTGAAATGAGTTTCCTCCGTAGGGTGTCCGGGCTCAGCCTTAGATAGGGTGAGGAGCTCGGACATCCGGAGGGAGCTCGGAGTGGAGCCAGTTGAGGTGGTTCGGGCATCTGATCAGGATGTCTCCTGGGCGCCGTCCTTTGGAGGTTTTCCAGGCACGTCCAACTGGGAGGAGACCCCCGTGGTAGACCGAGAAATCGCTGGAGGGACTACATGTCCAATCTGGCCTGGGAACATCTTGGGATCCCCAGGAGGAGCTGGAGGGCGTTGCTGGGGAGAGGGACATCTGGAGTGCCCTACTTAGCTTGCTGCCACCGCAACCCGACCCCCGAGAAGCGGCTGATGATGAGATGAGATGAGATGAGAGGAACATGTATTCCAAACTACAAAAAAACTACAAAAACACATATATCCAACATATCTACAAAAAAAACAATCAATGTCCAAGAGAGCGAACGCCAAGATGACTGTCGGAACTGCGGGTCTGCATGGGCTAGCAGTTAGTTTAGCCTGCCCCGCTTCCGTGTCCTGTCAGACCGCCCTCGGTGTTTCCTCTTCGAGCACAGCTCCAGGCAGGGCCGTGGTCCCTGGGCCCACAGGACGCAACAGACCAAGCTCCCCCACCCGATCCAGCGCCAGCTCTTCCAGCCATCAAACGAAGACACAAACTTAGACGCAGACGTGGACAAAGACACTGCATGGGTGGTACTGGGTGAGGCCACCGCAAACGTTAAGTTCATGCCAACATCTTCCCACACTGGTACTGGGTGAGGCCATTGCAAACGTAAATTCACGCAGCCACCTTCCCACACCAGAAGCGGAAGTCAAAGGTTTCTCTATCCATTCCATTCATTCCATTATCCAAACTGCTTATCCTGCTATATACTCTTAATATTTTTTTACTGATGTCATGTCAATATCAGAATATCAGTACAATTAGTGGAGTTTCGATTCTTAAAATTGTATACCACATCAATTAGTTCCTTCACTTCTCCTCAGGAAGATGGTGTTGGAATTCATATCAATGCCTCATCATCTACAGCCTCCTTCATGTTACTGGGTCCACAATATCATTTGCTAAATTATAGCCTACGTTCACAAAGTAATCATTAAATTCATTAGCAAAATCTGTTTTTTCCTTTGAGTTTGATTGGTTGATTATTTTCAGTAAAGTAATTAGGATAATTTTTTAATTATGCTTTTGATGTAGTACCTTGTATATTACTTCTATGCTGTTCCAATAGTTTGTCGTCATAATGAACATGGTGTCTAATATTGTTGATTCACATATTCAGGAACTGTCTGGTAACACTGCTAAATAACAGTTTGTTTCTGTTTAGTCCCTACATGTTCCCTGCTAACTACTCAGAATTTTGTGTGCAGTATTATAAAGGTTTATCGCTTTAATGTAGGAATGAACCTCAGTGCCGGGCTCTCCTGCTCTGTCCTCAGGTAACTACGGGGAAAGCGGGATGGAGGCCTTCAAGGAGCTGGCCTCTCAGGAGGGCCTGTGCATCGCCCACTCTGACAAAATCTACAGCAACGCTGGAGAGAAGCACTTCGACAGGCTGCTGAGGAAACTACGAGAGCGGCTGCCCAAGGCCCGCGTGGTGGTCTGCTTCTGCGAGGGCATGACGGTCCGCGGCCTGCTGATGGCCATGAGACGCCTGGGTGTGGCCGGAGAGTTCCTCCTGATTGGCAGGTCTGTTATCCAATCCCCCTCCTTCTCATTCTCCTCCTGGCTATTAGAGTTATCACTTAAAAAAAAAAATTCATCCACAGAATATGAGCACTTTAGGGGTCAAAAGATCTCTTTGCTGTTGAAGATCAAGCAGACGATAAAAATTGCTGCACCGACAGAAAGGTGAATAGAACTGGTAGAAGTAATACAAAATAATAAAAACAGATTTTTAAAATCTCAAGATTTTAAATTCCCATAAAAAAGCTGGAAATTACACTTGTGTCATTTTCATGATAGCAGTGCCACAGAAGGATGCTATCTGCAGGAAGTCACGACGACGTGACTCCTGCAACTGTTCTTCTGACTGACGTTGACCTAAGATTTTGAATTTGCTATCTTTTCTTATGCTGTGGGTTCTCGTAATTTTATGTGATTGATTTTGTGTAGGCGTGTGTGCACAGGTCTCCCTTGCAAAAGAGATTTTGATGTTAATGGGGCTCACTTATATAAACAAAGGATAAATTAAATGAAATTAATATTAGGAAAAGTAACTATGCACACCACCTTTTAACTGGATTAGCACTGCTGATTTTGCAACCCCGTCTTTTGACGCTTGGTGAGACTCACCGTGCTTCACAGAGTTCAGGTGAGACCAAAATAATCATTTTCCTTCCTTCTCCTCCTCCTCCTCCTCCTAGCGGGAGTAGACCTCCTTCTGAAAGCAAATGGTGGAGACGCTTTAAGTCAGGCTCAGTCATGAATTATTCATCCACGTGCAGCGAGTGCTGTGTCAGATCACACACACAGGTTGGGCTAATATGGGACGGCACCTCCAGCGTAAGCCGGAGAACAAGGACGAGCGAGCATCAAAGCTCATATCAGCACCTCTACCCACCACCACCACACCTCTCTCTCGCTCTCTCTCTCTCTCACACCTTCGGTCCATGTCAGGAGAAGTGAAACAGGGGAGACGGGGGGAAAGCTAGCGGTGATAGATATCCAGAGAATATGTAAAGGGTAATGAAGGAGGGTATTATTTCACAAAGGCAGGGGAGCGTGCAGGGCTGATGGGAAGGAGGCGGTGTCAGCCATGCGTGGTTAACACTTCAGCAAACCTCCTGACTCCATCCAGTCCAATGTGAACTACCAGCCCAGGTCTCCGAAGAGGAGAAGGACGAGAGATCGGTGTGGCTGTTTTCTGTGTGTGTGTGTGTGTGTGTGTGTGTGTGTGAAAATGTTGCACTTGTGTGTGTTTCTGTATGTATCATGTGTGTGTGTGTGTGTTTTTGTGTGTACATGTGTATGTGCCTGATTCTGAGTGTGCGTGCATATGTGTGTGTGTGTGTGTGTGTGTGGTATGTGTGTGCCTATGCCTCATTGAGTGTGTGTGTGTGTAGTATGTGTGTGCCTATGCCTGATTCTGAGAGTGTGTGAACATTTTCACACTTGTGTGTGTTTCTTTGTGTATCAGGTGTGTGTGTTTTTGTGTGTACATGTGTACGTACGTGCCTGATTCTGAGTGTGTGTGCATGCATGTGTGTGTGTGTGTTTCAGTACTCGTGTATCTGTTTCTGTGTGTGTGTGTGTATATATCTGTATGCGTGTGCGCACTATGTGTGTGCCTATGCCTAATTCTGAGAGAATGTGTGTGTGTGTGTGTGTGTGTGTGTGTGTGTGTGTGTGTGTGTGTTTCTGGGTCAAGGAGACTACAGAAAAGAGAAAATGTGTTTTACAGCATTGCAGTAACAGACCATCTGAGCCGCTACAACAGACAAATCAGGATGGCCGAGGTGCTGCTGTACACCATCCATCCCTCCATCCATCCATCCCTCCATCCACCCATCCATCCATCCATCCATCCATCCATCCATCCACCCATCCAACCATCCATCCCGGCTGACGAGAGAAAAAGGCATGTTGGGTAAGGAGAGAAAGAGACCTATAGAGTTAGGAGAGAGAGATGCAGTTAAGTCCTGAGGCAGACCTAAAACCACCAGGCCTTGCTGGTGCCATGAGAACAGTCTGAGCCACAAGGCTGGAAGTGATACATGATCTGGAGAATGATGAAACTGTGAAATCAACAGATGATTTTTTCCCCCCTCATGCAGTCCTGGCAAACATTTGAATGAATCCCGTGTCCTTTTTGTCACATTTCACCCCAAAGTTAAAACGATGAGCCAGTTCTGTGGCGCTGCTGTGAGAGTCTTTACCAACACATTCACATTGATCGAGGTTTGTACCTCCAATGTGCGATGATGTCGGAGTTGTGGATTCTCATCTGTCAGTCAGACAATGAAGTGAGCTCATCAGCATGGTGCCAGACATGGAGCTCAGGGTTTGTATTGTGTACTACTGCACCGTACTACAATGCTACAGGTACTCTGCTGGTAAGACCCCTGGCAGAAGTCTTCTGGCCACTGTATACAGGTTTACTAAACAACACGTCCACAGAAGCAGTATGTCTAGCAATGCTTTTTGGGACAACTCGGCTAAAGATCAACAGTCAACACACACACACACACACACACACACACACACACACACACACACACACACACACACACACACATTATACATTCTGCAGCATCTATCTTCTACAAATCTCATTAGTAGAGGAACCGTTGTGTTGTGTTGTGTTGTGTGTGTGTGTGTGTGTGTGTACGTCAGAGTTGCGGGGTTCTGCCAGAGAGGCTGTTGGAACAGGACAGTGGGATGCTGGGAAACAGATGGCAAGGTGCTGCCGAGGTTGTCACACAGAAAACAGTTTATTCTTTAAATGCCTGCTCGACAAAATGTGGACAGTTGGCGTACGACACTGCCCAGTGTCAAGAAGTTTTTAAATCCTTGGTTTTCAAGTAACCGAGTCATGTACGAGTAAAGTCGATGGAACTATGATGAGTGTAATTACTGAGTAGCATAGAGTAAAATAGGGTCTTTTCTATATCTCTAGTTTGCTTTCTTGTCATTATAATGTGATGTTAAATATAAATACTTCAGACACTGTATGGGGTAAATATAAATACATCAGACACTGTATGGGGTAAATCCACACTTCACATGGTACCAAACACATTATGAGTCCTCTGTGTCACAGTGATAAATAGTAATTATCTGTTAAACATGGATATAAGGTGAATATTGAATGCGGTGTTATTAAAGGGTCGGGCCCTGTAGTCGACTGGTTAACGTGGTGCGAGAGACCCGGGTTCGCATCCCGGCTGCCCCCGTCCGTAGGGTTTAGTGGTTGTGTCAGGAAGGGGCATCTGACGTGGAATTTTGCCAAATCATTATGCGGGTTGACAAGACCGCCATCGGTGCTGTGCCCTCACAGGGTACCGATGGAAACTATCAAATCAGCTGGGGCAACCCCCGGGAAACGGGGAACAAGCCGAAAGAAGAAGAAGATTGAACGCAGTGTTATCTTTACTATGGTTATGTTACTCAGCAGGGGCATTTAATACTCACCTTATATTCAAGTTTAACAGATAATTAATATTTATCACTGGGACACAAAGGATTCAAAATACTGTTTGGTACAACGTGATGTGTGAATTTATCCCATACAGTGTCTGATGTAGAATGTATTTAACGTCACCTTATAATGACAAGGAAGCAAACTATAGAAAGAGAAAAGACCCTATTTTACTCTGTACTACTCAGTATTTACCACCCATCATAGTTCAGTTACATCTATTTTACTTGTTTGTTGCCTGGTTGTTTCTGTAATGGCCCGTAATGTAAAGTGTTAGCTAACGTTTAAATGTCCTATGAAAAGGCATTTAGAGCTTCTCAAACATAATCTGATGTTTAGCCAAATTAAGCAGAATGGGGGGGGGGGGGTTGGTTTGACTGACAGCCATTCATGACCAAGGATTTCAGAAGAAAGTAGACATCTATATGCTATTGGCTAGTTTCAGTCTGGTGGTGGAAGGTCACTCGTCTTCTCTCAATCTCATTTCCATTCATTCGTCGCACATTTTTTGCGTATGAACGCTAGTGCAGGACGACGTTGCTAGAAAATATTGTGTTTGTTAGAAAGAGAAAAACATGACTCTTATGAACACAGAAATGATACCTTTTTGTGACTTTCTAGAACATGGTGTTAAGTAGATGTAAATCAAATGCAGATTAAAAGAGGTAACAAGCGTGAAATTACATTTTCTATTCCAGCCCTTCATAATGGATAGTACCTTATAGGAAACAGTCCAGCAGTATTTGGAAATCAGTGGCACATGAACATTTCTCTCAGATCCAGCAAAAGCCTTTGTCAACATGATCTGCTGTGAGTAGATTAACTGCAAAACTGAATCAGGTCTAAGACTTTTACAGATAGCTCACCTCACGGCCTGTGCTCAGAAAACCATCCACTGTACTGTGAACCGGAGACAAGTCCTTCTCAGACTGATGCCTTAAATTCTTCATGTCAGTCTGAAGGATGGGATGGCCAGATTGCTGACCGGATCTGTGAATTCTCACTGGAGTCGTGATTGTGTCTGTGGACACTGAGACTTCTTTTTTTCCTGCAAGTGGTGTGAGCAGTTCTGTGATGAGCCATACTGGTAAAAACTGAACGGGAGACAAAGAGTGTCTCTTAAATGTGAAATAAACTTGTTTTTTTTTCCCATGCACTGATGTGAAAACATGCTGGTATTGATCTAGGGTGGTAGAATCGCTTGTCTTCATGATAAATTTAAAAAAAAAAATTACATGCATCACACGTTGGAAGTTGTTCCTTTATAACTCACAATTTTTGGATTGTCAAAATTCTTTTAATAACTTTGGATCATGTCGCTGCCCAAGCTGAGCCAACCGTAGATGTGAGCTGCGCATGCATGCACGTGGTTGGGTCAGATCGGGCAGCGACAGAGTGCAGCATTGGTCGAGCGAGCTAGAGAGTGAATTAAGAGAGGGAGCAGTGGTACCGAGAACAAACGTCTTTCTGAGGTTTTAAATCACCACAACCATGAGAGGTTCTTCATCATGGTGTAACGTGCATGGATAAGTACACACGTTGGTCCTCGGCTAACGGGTCTGGCGCTTTAGTCAACTGGTTAACTTTGTCGCTTGCGGAGTGGGAGATACGGGTTCGCGTCCCGGCTGCCCCCCCGAATTTGCTGCATTGGTGCCAGAAGTGGGATGGTGAGACCGTGAGGTCATCGGAAGCGCGTGCGCCCAGAGGCGTGAGGGAGCTGAAAGAGGGGGGGTACGATCTCACCATCCCACCTCTGACACCAGTGCAGCAAATTCCGGGGGGCAGTCCGGGAAGGGGGGGCAGTGTAACGTACACGAATAAGTAGACTCGTTAGCCCGGGTCAGACTCTTTAGTCGACTGGTTAACGCTGTCACCCGAGGTGTGGGAGACATGGGTTCGCGTCCCGGCTGTGGCGGTCTGGCCGGGCTGCCCCCCCCCCCGAATATGCTACAATATACTCCTAACTGTGTGCTGAGGCATTCACGACTGCTACGTGTTAGTAGTCTTATTTGAGTACTGTAACGTGCATGGATAAGAAGACACGCTGGCCGCTGGCTCGGGAGTCTGACCCTTTAGTATAGCGGTTAGCGATGCCTCCTGCGGTGCGGGCGATACAGGTTCGCTTCCCGGCTGCGGCAGTTCCTGTGGTTGCGTTGTCCCCCGAATTCGCTACAATACGCATTCAATTTTTTTGAAATTACTTTTAATGTGGGGAAGAACACTGATCAGCAATGTCAAATTCCTAATTAGAGGAATTTGACATTATAACGTTACAGGTTAAATGACTGAATATGGGTCACCTTCCGATTGAGGATGCGGTTCGTTTCCCATATTACCCGGGTTACGAACGAGTTCAGTTTTTGAGTCTGTTCTTGTGTCAAATTGTATGTAAGTCGGAACAGTTACATACACGTCTAGCGTCAATTAATCAAATGTTTGTCTTAGTATACATTTTTCCTAAAACATCATTAATATCATAATGTAGTTGTAGTGGACTTATGGATTATTTGCGCTACTCCCTCCCGGACATAATTTACCATTGCTGGCTGTTTATATGAAGTTGACGCGCTCACTTTAAGGGCTTAGGGCGTGGCCACGGGGACGCGGGGCCATGTGATTGGGCGGGGGCGGTGCTTATAAGGAAACAAACGATACGCGGGGTGGTGGTCAAAGAGAGAAGCTCGTCTGTCTTGTCCCAACTTCCACACAGTAATAACAAATCTAACTACAGTACAGTATTTAATAACAGAGAGAGAGAGAGAGAGGGTGTGTGTGTGTATAGGTATAAAAAACTTGAAACATTTCTTACATTTCAAACTCCTGCCCTGCCGCCGTCCCGGTCCGGCGGAGGCCGGCCGTTCGTTCGACGCCAGAGACGAGAGCCCGCTCAGCGCTCGCCTCGCCGGGTAAGTGAAAAAACAATAGGAGCGTTTCACCTCTCTCTCAACACTTTATTATTCCCACTTTTGTTTCAGTCGTGATCGTTTTCCTTTTCTCCGGCGCATCACCGTCAGATTTACGCTTAGAAGCCACGATTATGAGGGTAAAAAACGAACAACTTTTAGGTGAACACGCAACGTACGCAACAACGTTTACGCGACCCGACTTAAAATGGCGACGGTGGCGTTCTTCTCCCTCGAGCCGACGAACCGCCGGAAACGCGCAGTGTTTTGAGCGTCGCGCAAAGTAGTCCGTCCCGTTCGTTAGTACGAACCATTGTGTGTAACTCGATTTAAAAAAATAAAAAGAGGCCGGTTCGTGTGTCGGGCGTTCGTAACCCGGGACTATCGCGTTACAATAGGCGAACGAGTCTTGCTGAGCACAATTTAACTGACGTAAATGGTTAGCGTAGATATTAAACACTGTATTTAACAAGTCTTAAAGACAAGTTAAAGGCTTTAAGGAAGACACTGTGTCAATGTGTTCTGTTTTCAACAGCTGCCATCACGCAAGTCACTCGTTAACCCGAAACACAGGGATCGTGGGAGTCTTTCCTTCTCTAATTGCCTTGAATTCTGTTTATTTAACGTCATTGTTCAAACAAATCTGTGTAGGAACCACAGCGCCCCCAGCTGCATATCTGCTGTAGATGCATTGCCATTACTTTATTACTGCATTGCTAAAACCACAGATGAAAAATTAGTCTACAACTATGCACAGTGTTGACTAGTGGGTTTGATAGTTGACTAGTCGAAGTCCTATTGTGTGTAGCCCTTAAAGTGCACCAAAAATTGTAGGCTGATAGGTTCAGTAGTTTGAGAGATTAGGCACATATACACACACACACACTCGACTAAATGCATAATCCCCTCCAGATTTATCCACCTGGGGGGAGGGGGAGAGAGACATAACAAACTGTATTGACTGGAGGCACCCTGTGGCTCACCTGGCAGGGTGCACACCACATATCAAGACTGAGTCCTTATTGCAGTGGCCTGGGTTTGAATCCGGACCCTGCTTTGTCTTTTCTGTCGTTGTCAAAAAAAGATGGAAAATTTCAACAACAAAAAAAAATCTTTACAAAATTTTTTTGACTCTAAACAACAAATCACCATGATTTCCAATTGACCACAATGGGCTCGTTAAACCAATCTTTACGATGAAACGAAAAGCAAACCATAGTAAATCTCTCCACATGGCAACAGGGTTGACCACAAGCAGAGGTGTGATGGAGGAGAAAGGAGAAAAAGATGAGGAGGGAAAGAAACAAAGAAGGACAGCTGATATTAGTTACGTTTCCATGCAACTTCTGAATAAATTTGCATGGTGCGTTTCCATCAGACTTGTTTGAGGATGAAACCCCGACTGTAGTTTTACGTATCCTACCTCATGTGTCCATACGTCGACATCCACCAGTAAGCTGGACCAGTTGAGATGAAGGAACAGATGATCGCATGATGAAACTGTAGTCACTTTTCATTTTCTATTTGCCAGACGTGATTCCACTGTAATATATCCCATTTCTTTTTAGCGAATAAAAGTGCTCTCTACCTCAAACGAGGGTGCAAACGTTAATGCAAAATATTGGACATCTTGTTTGATATTTGCCATTTCCATAATCTAATTATAATGAAAATGGCAAAATTCGCATGAAAACACTTGGGAATTTGGTTAATGTCTTAGAAGAGTCCAAAGTCTGCGAGGAAAGAAGAGTGGGGAGCAGAAAAAGAAGAGAAAGGAGACGATTGTTTCTGTAAGAGGAGGAGGAAAGGAGGTGAAAGTAACAGTAAAGAACAAAGAGAGGCAAAGAGAGAAAAACCTAAATGAATAAATAATATTGCATGGCGTCTTCCAAAACCACCAATACGTTTTCTCCAAAACAAAACAAGTGGAGTACGCTCAGGGGTTAAAGTGGGATTTGGTAAGTGGGGGATCTCTGTATTAGAGAGGTGGGCAAAAGTGCTAGGTAGCTAACGTTAGGCTAGCTAACCACTGGTGCGGTAGTCCCGACGTTAGCATTGTTAGCTAATAATAGCTACCGGTAGCTAACGTTTGCTAGCTAGTTAGTTATTTGAATGAAAATATTGCATGGCCAGAGCTAAGGTTGGACAAACATAACTAGCTAGCTACCGGTAACGTTACCGGACGCTACCGATAGTTAGCTTGGCTAGCAGCATTCAAACAACTAGCCAGCAACGTCAGCAACTAGCTAGCAACGTTACCGGGTGGAAGATAGCTAGTTAGCTAGCTAGCTAACGTTTCGTTCGCTAACGTTAGTTGCTTGAATGAAAAGCACAGCAGAGCTAGACAAAACTATTGGAAATACTATTGGAATACACTGAAGATACTCACTCTTTATGCCCCCCAGTCCAGGATAATAGCGCAGGTAGCAGGTTGACGCTATCTCGAGTCTTGTCTGCCTGGTGCGGTGAACTGACCCTGACCCTTGAGTGTGAAGCCAGTCTCTTCTGACGTCATGTCTGGTCAAGCCAGACAGCAGGCAGGTGCGGGTGACGTGAGGACGCGACGTCATTCAAACTTTTAGAAAAAGTAAAGTAGTACAAAAATAGAAGAGCGACTTTATTGGCGATTTATTTTGTAATGCTTGTGAATTGGCTGCATCATGTGTTTTGTTTTAAATTTTACTGTGACAAAAAGGTTGATATTACTCCTGTCTACAGAGTGCCGGATCTCAGCTCCGGTTGACTCGGGGGGGGGGGGGGGGGGGGGGAGGAGGAGGGGAAGTGTCGGGATCCGGGGAGCTCCGCCCACTTTAATCACTGTGTACGCTGACTAATAAGACGATGAAAATTCAGTAGAATGAAAATTAAAAATGAGGAAAGAATCTCACAAAGATATGAAAATGAAGATGTTTGAATATGTCAAAGACTGCACACAGAATATATTTGCTCCTATCAAAAACCTCTCTGAACCAAATCGCTTTCTTGACTACAGAGTTTTAATCCGGAGGCCATTCTCTAGATGCACTATACTGAATAACGTTTCCCCCCCTGCAGTGACGGCTGGGCAGACAGAGACGAGGTGGTGGAGGGGTACGAGCAGGAGGCGGTGGGCGGCATCACGGTCAAGCTGCAGTCAGAGGACGTCACCTCCTTCGACAACTACTTCCTGAAACTCCGTCTCAGCACCAACACCCGCAACCCCTGGTTCCCTGAGTTCTGGCAGTACCGCTTCCAGTGCCGGCTCGCTGGACACCCGCAGGAGAACACCAACTACGCCCGGAACTGCTCAGGTAGCTGACATGTTGGTCTGACTGCTGTGATGTCATTTCCTGTAGCCTGTTTGTAGCATTTCAAAATAAGGTGTACTTTACAGACTTCATAGAACGGTGAATGGGTTCGTCTGGACACAACGTTTATTGAGAAAAACGTCTCATCACTCATCTAAGTGACCTCTTCGGTCTAAACTGACAGCAGGTATCCCCACCTTTATAAAGAATACAGTGGCATAACGACCGATCAGCATAACGATCAGTTTCATATGCAGATCGGCATGACCATTAACTAGAGTTTCAATGGCCATGTGTACTACTCACAGAGGATTGGGGAATAGTTGCAATCACAGCATTGTAAGATGGTGACAGATGTACTCTTAGACCCCCCCCTCACTTCAGGGATGGTGGTTCCCTCTTAACATAGATGGCCTCTTTGACCCCCCCCCCCGTTCAAACCAGCATTCCTCCCTAACAAGGATGTGCACATCCTCATCCTTGAAAGAGTGTTCACTGGCCTGTAGATGGTGTAGACCAGTGTTTCTCAACCGGGGGTCCGCGGACCCCTGGTGGTCCGTGGTGTAATTGCAAGGGGTCCGTGAAAATAAAATATCTCTAAAAAAAAGATCCTATGACATTTATAGAAATAGGATTATTTTACTCAAATGTGACTGAGACCTTTATCTACCTAAACTATAAAGGGTAACAGGACTTTTTTCTCTAATTACATCTGTTTCACAAGTGTGATTTATTGTATTTTAATAAGAGATCTCGCTCCCATTTGCATTGTTAAAAGCTACTGCATAAAAATTCTGTTGTTACATATACCTGAAAGTTACTGCATAAGAATTCTGTTTTGTTAACTATATCTAAGTTACAACTGAAAGCTCTTATTTTTGCCCCAAAGAGTGAATAAATGCTATAATGCAATTTAAAATGCAGTTTCTACTGTTTCTATCAAATTGCAACCCCCCCTCCCCCAAGATCAGGTGGAGGGGTCCTCAGGGTAGATCAAAAATACGCAGGGGGTCCAGGACCCCAAAAAGGTTGAGAACCACTGGTTCGTGTTGACGTGTTGGCTCTCCTGTGTTGTGCCACACTCTTGGCCAGCGTCTGTTTAGTTTCCCCAATGTACAAGTCACGGCAACCCTCCTGGCACTTACCAGGGTACACTATATTGCTCTGTTTGTGCCGGGAGCCCGATCCTTGAAGTGGACCAACTTCTGGTGCAGCGTGTTTTGGGGTTTGAAAGCAACTGAGTCACAGTTTTTGGAAAATATATAAGCTCTATAAAATATAAGGGTGGTGATACCTGCAGTCAGTTGAGACGGAAGAGGTCACTTAGATGAACTGATTCAACTTTCTGTGATTTTCTTACCTGGGTTATTGAGCATGCATACAGACACTTTATATATAGAGTTATTACATGGTTACTAATTACTTTAGAAATGGTTAATAAGTCATTTATTAATGTTATAAATCTGTAATCTAGTATTACAAGTGTTTTTCAGTTGTCAGGTCTGGGGTCCACATTTTATCAATACAAGGGAGACGTTCTCTTATTCATGGACATTCTCTCAGAAACCACATGATTAGTCAGACACGATCAAACTGCTAGCCGCCACCTAACCTTAACCCCCAAATTTAACCGCTAGCTGATCTCAACCCTAAAATTAATCAATGTGACTGTAGCTGCTGTCACCAGTGTATGAATTGTATGACATCTTCAGGTTGTGTTATTTGGGAGCCATTCGCTGAAAATGTGAATTCGCAGTCTTGCCAGTCAAGTGGTTTCTGAGAGAATATCTGTGGAGACTCTCATATTGATAAAATGTGGGTTCCCAACCGGGCAACCCAAACTATACTTTATTAATTCAGTATCAAAATTATTATTGATTTATGACACATTAATTAATGAGTTATTAACTATTAGTACAGGGATTACAAACTATTAGCACAGGGATTACAAACTGTTAATGAAGTGTGGTATTGTAAAGAACAGGTCAGAATCGGTTTGTCTTGTGTGACTCGTGTGTTCAATACCCAAAGGATGATGATGCCAATGGGCCTCGTAAAGTAGAGCGTTGTCTTTAACTATGAACTAGACTGATGCAGGGTCAAATACCCTGCAAGACCAGCCAATAATGCAGATGTTTTTTCCCACACTGTTCATTTCTGTGACTTTTGGCTCGACAGAGGATGACCTAGGTAATTTATATTCTTTTTGCTTTGGCACTTAGAGGGGATGAAAGCAAACCCATCGGTTTTGAATTCATTGTTTTCTAGAAACAATGCTCAGTAAGCATGTTTCTGCAAAAAAAAAACTTTTTCACATTTTCCTTTTACATATCCTTCTTTTTAAAATACTGGCCTATATATTTACGTTTTCAAGCTAAATGTTATCAGGCTTCAGCTGATGCCTGTCCTGCATCATCAAGCAGATGGACAGGTAGGTGTGATGATGACAAAACGTAAATATAAAACGATGCATGCAGCAGCGCTCAACACACAAACCATCCATGAGCATTTCAGCTGAAGAGCCCAAACTGCAGCGCCTCAAGTGGATGAATATTGTTTTTTTTTAGCCATCAATTTTTCCCTTGCAGCTGTTTTAATCTGACGTCTCCTGCAGCGTTTGAACGTTATTTGTAAATGCAAAGCTTCATCGCCTCCTCATGGTCACGCCACCAGCTTTCATCCATCCATCCCTCCATCACTTTATTTCTTATGCTGGTGTTAATGCGAACTTTCTCTCTCCTAAGCGAAAAATAGAGATCCAGTTGTTGTTGGCTGTTCTGTCACCTCTGTTGTTTTGTGTTGTTATTGTTATTTTGTGGTGTAGAGCTCCAAGATGGTGAGTGTATTCTTCCCGAATGGACACATAGATGCACCTCACTTTGGCACTGAACATAGAGGTCCACTGATTTTAAGCTGTTTCCACATCAGGGGGCTTAAGAAGCCCATTGACATCCTAACCATCGTATTCTGATATTGATAATAATAATAAACACGTTATTAATTTCAGTTGACCTCTAATATAGTATGAAGCTATTGGGATGTTTTTCTTGTTTCTTTTTTAAAATAAAAAAAAGACTGCCGTGAGAGCACAGCGTTTGGTTCTGGTTCTGGTTGCTCTCACATCCCTTCAGACCTGCGTGCAGCTTTGCAAAACAGCCCAATAACGTGGGAATGAGGCGCCGGCGAGCTGGTTTGGCTTCAGTTGCATGCTGGCACAGAATAAGTGGAGCCACTCTGAAACAACACACCTGCTTGAATTTAGACCCAACTTAACTCCTTTATAACATAGTTTCACCAAGGCAAGAGAGTGGGTTTTTTTTTTTTTTGTAGTAGCCTAAATGTGTCCTGTAGATCAAACCGGCCCCTGGGGGCCCCCAGTACTCGCTGGTTTTATATTCTGCTGAAAACCTTGGCTTTAGAATAGACACACAGGGTTCAGCACAAGACTCAAAATCACTATTAATATTGGTGTTATTTGGGGCGTCCAGGTAGCAAAGCGGTCTATTCCGTTGCCTACCAACACGGGGATCACCGGTTCGAATCCCCATGTTACCTCCGGCTTGGTCGGGCGCCCCTACAGACACAATTGGCCGTGTCTGTGGGTGGGAAGCCGGATGTGGGTATGTGTCCTGGTTGCTGCACTAGTGCCTCCTCTGATTGGTCGGAGCGCCTGTTTGGGGGAGGGGGGGTAGCATGATCCTCCCACATGCTACACCCCCTGGTGAAACTCCTCACTGTCAGGTGAAAAGAAGCGGCTGGTGACTCCACATGTATGGGAGGAGGCATGTGGTAGTCTGCAGCCCTCCCCGGATCGGCAGAGGGGGTGGAGCAGTGACCGAGACGACTCGGAAAATTGGGCAATTGGCCAAGTTTAACTGGGGAGGAAAAACTCCATTTAAAAAAAACAATTTTTTTTTTGGTTTTATTGGCCATGTAAGCTGTCACATGACAGGATTTGGATTTCACTGTGATGCTTAGACACGTCGCAGAAAAGCAAAAGTTATCCAAATACGTATACATACTATGTTTGTAGACATATGTGTACAACTTCATTGTTCTCTGACTGGAATTTACAATTTATTATTGGAATATGATGAGTAGAACATGGATTTCTGTGTGTTTAACAGCTAATGCATGCACTAGATACTGTCCATGAAGTCCACATCTGTCACAGATAAGACAGGTTTGCAGCAGCAAAGGAAAGGCTATGCCGTTGTATGGAGGCGCTAGTATGAAAAGCTTACGGAGGTTATTATCCACGTCTGGAAGTGGTCACGTGAAACGTTGACATCACGCAGTTGAAGTCATGGCATTGAAGGCACAATCTGACATGGGGAAAGTAGGCGGTCTGTTTGCATGCCCCATGTTTGCTGATGACTTCAGCTCCATCCTCTGTGTCGGTGAGTGAGGAGAGGGTCAAACCGAAGGGGAGGTTTAAATGGGCCAGTTCTCCTCTCCCACCTGACGCTCACTCTGCTAGCCAGTGCTACCAGTGAAGCTATCATTTTGTGTTTGTCTGCATCGGCATTCAGTACGCTGTTGGTTCCCTCTGAAACGACATCGGTTGGTTTAACGTGCAACAAACACCTCAGCCATGGATCATGCACGTGAGGCATGTGAGCTCTTGGATATCTTGATCAACCACCGTGTAGTCTTTCCAGTTAAGTCTTATTGGATGCATTTGGGAATCAGTTCTTACTCTGTTGAAGAAAATAGAGGCACTGTGCTGTTGCTATAGAAATAGAGCATTGCATGTTAAAGAGGGGCGGAACGGTGGGGCAGTGGTTAGCACAGTCGCCTCACAGCAAGAAGGTCCTGGGTTTGAGCCCCGGGGTAACCTAGGGGGTCATCCCGGGTCGTCCTCTGTGTGGAGTTTGCATTGTTCTCCCCGTGTCTGCGTGGGTTTCCTCCCACAGTCCAAAGACATGTAGGTCAGGTGAATCAGCCGTACTACATTGTCCCTAGGTGTGAATGTGTGTGTCTTCCCTGTAATGGACTGGCGGCCTTTCCAGGGTGTCTCCCCACCTGCCGCCCAGTGACTGCTGGGATAGGCTCCAGCATCCCTGCAACCCTGATTGGGATAAGTGGCTTGGATAATGGATGGATGGATGGATGGATGTTAAAGAGGAATTTGGGGAAACCTTTATGTGGTAGATGCAGCAATGGCAATATTACAATCATTCAGTTTTTTTTTTGTATATTTACACTAAAGGACCCTCCTGAAATGCAGAATTGCACTTGCTGGTGTAAAAATTAAAGCTGGCAAGCAAGCATGTTTGATATCATTTGGATAATTTTTCAGACAGTTGTCCATTAGAGTACCCACACTGTGATTTCATTGTTCATATTTGGCCATGCTTCGAATATACTGTAGCGAATTCACGGGGGGCGAACCCGGGTCGGGCAACTGCACTAACCAGTCAGCTAAAGGGTCCGACCCGTTAGCCAACTGGCTAGCAAGTCTACTCGTTCATGGTCGTTGCAATACCAGTTGTGTAAATTGTTTAGAATTTACTAGCTGTTTCATGAGTGGACACAACCTGTTATTCAGAAAGGTGTTTTTGTTTTTTTAACAAATGCATCCAATGCTCTGGAAACTTTGCACCAAGGGATTGGGATTAAAAAAAAAGAAAGAAAGAAGTATTTTCATCTATCCAAGAAGCTGTTAACCTTACACACATGGTCCGTTGTTGAGCTGAAACTGCTACATGTTGACGATAATGTTGACTGATTCAAGTCATTTACAGTCACAAAGCCACTAGTTATGTGCTTCTACCGCTGCCAGCTTCATTACACTGAACTGATAGGGTGTGTTTGACTGTCACTCAAAGTCTGTATCTTGATTATCAAACAGTTTCGTCTCATTTCATGTTGTTTGTTTGGGGGGGGACCAGGGAACACAACAGTGTTTGAATGAGTCGTGGGAAACAGCTTTCGTCCTTGTACGAGTTGATATGTCAGCAGCATCATGTTTTCGACCCTAATTGAGCCCTGAATGGTGAACAGATGGTGAATAGTGGCTCTATGTTGACAGGCTGTCTTTGAAGCCACTTTCTAATGATCTCAGATCTTTGATGCACTTCACCACAGAGACGAGCATATAGCCTGTTACCGTATCCCCGGAATTATTATCATAATGCATCTTTGAACACCCTATCACTCCTTTGTAATATACTGTACCCTGCTGCATAAACCCGTATGGAAGGCCCACAATTTGCAACTTGTCTAGCAACACTGTGCTGCATATAGGCCTAATATAGTAGTATACATAATATGCTAATGCTTGCAGCAGTGAACTACCTCCCGTCATGCACTCTGCAGGTTTTTCACTGCAACAATGTATGTCGTTATCTTTATCGTTATCCGATATGTTTACAGGTTATGAAAGCCTGGAGGACAACTATGTTCAAGATAGCAAGATGGGATTTGTCATCAATGCCATCTATGCAATGGCCCACGGGCTGCACGACATGCACAGTCACCTTTGCCCCGGACACGTGGGGCTCTGTGATGCAATGGACCCGGTGGATGGGAGTCACCTTTTAGACTTTCTGCTGAAGACGTCCTTCACAGGCGTGTCTGGAGAGGACATCTGGTTTGACGAAAATGGAGACTCGCCCGCGCGGTGCGTCAAATGTTCCTTACCATTACCTCTCGGCTGTAATTCTGAATAAGAAAGTGATTTGTGAAATAGTGTGGGTAGCGATCAAAACAGGGAAAAAGATGAATTTTATAAAAGTCCATCTTAGAATATTTTGAATTTTTTCAAGTATTTGGGGCATTTTCTGGCTCTTGTTTAAACAGGAAAGAGAGTTAAGAGAGGTATGGGGGGGGGCGTCGGGGTAGTGGTCTATTCCGTTGCCTACCAACACGGGGATCACCGCTTCGAATCCCTGCATTACCTCCGGCTTGGTCGGGCGTCCCTACAGACACAATTGGCCGTGTCTGCGGGTGGGAAGTCGGATGTGGGTATGTGTCCTGGTCGTTTCACCAGTGCCTCCTCTGGTCAGACGGGGCACCTGTTTGGGGGACTGGGGGGAATGGCCTGATCCTCCCATGCACTACGTCCCCTTGGTGAAACTCCTCACTGTCAGGTGAGGAGAAGCGGCTGGCAACGCCACATGTATCGGACGAGACATGTGGTAGTCTGCAGCCCTCCCCGGATCGGCAGAGGGGGTAGAGCAGCAACCGGGGCGGCTCGGAAGAGTGAGGTAATTGACCAAGTACAATTGGGGAGAAAAATGGGGATAAATCCCCCAAAAAAAAGGAGGTATTGGGATACAACACAGGTCCTTAGCAGTATTAGAGACATGGCTGTTAGTATGCCTCTAAAAATGTCAAGAAGTTCTGTAGATGTATTGATATGGGGACCAGGTCCAGTTTAAAGAGTCTAAATACGGGTTTTGCAAGGTGGTTAGGGATGCTAGATGACTGTACTCTGAGACTTCAACAGTAGTTCTCAGAAAATATTTCAGCCTCTGTCTGGAAGGGCCTCAGACAGCACCAGCTACAAACCAAAAGCCCCCCCACTCCACAACTGATTTGTGGCTGGCCAACAATCTGAATGAGTTCTATTGCCAATTTGAAAGATAATGGAACAGTCCTAACTCAATCCACCAGCTCCTGACCCACCAGCTCCTCCTCCCCAGTCTCAGCAGGAGCCTGGGCCTCTCCATGACTGCCCACCTTAGAGGCACCCTCCTCCCCTACCACAAGGATGACTCTCTCTATCCTGAAGGGGGACGTTAACAGACTATTCAAGAGACAGAGCCCCCACAGAGCTGCTGGACCAGACTCTGTCTCTTATTCCACCCTGAAGCACACCGTGAAGCAGCTGTCTCCGGTGTTCACAGACATTTTTTAACACCTCATTGGATTCATGCCAGGTACTAGCCTGCTTCAAGACCTCTACCATCAACCCCATCCCCAAAAAACCAAGGACCACAGGACTAGATGACTACAGACCTGTCACCCTGACCTCTGCAGTAAGGAAGTCCTTTGAGCACCTTGTTCTGTCCCACGTTAAAACTATCACTGACCCACACCTGGACTCTACAGTTCACCTACAGAGCCAACAGGTCTGTGGATGATGCAGTAAACATGGTGCTCCACTTCGTCCTCCAGCACCTGGACTCTGCAGGAATCTACACCAGGATCCTGTTTGTGGATTTCAGCTCCGCCTTCAACACCATCATGCAGGACAAGCTCTCCCAGCTGCGCATGCCTATCTCCACCTGCAGGTGGATCACCGACTTCCGATCTGACAGGAAGCAGAAGATGAAGCTGAGGAAACGTGTCTCTGACTCCCAGACCATCAACACCGGTTCCCCTCAAGGCTGTGTCCTCTCTCCTCTACTCTTCTCCCTGTATATGAACAGCTGCACCTCCAGTCACCAGTCAGTCAAGCTCCTGAAGTTTGCTGATGATGCCACCCTTATTGGACTCATCTCTGATGGGAATGAGTCCACCTACAGGTGGGACATTGACCATCTGGTGTCTGGGTGCGGCCAAAATACTTGGAACTCAACATTCTCAAGAAAGTTGAGATGGTTGTGGACTTCAGAAAGTACCCAGCCCCACCTGCCCCCATCAGTGGCTCCCCAGTCGACACTGTGGAATCCTTCCGCTTCCTGGGTGCCATCGTCACCCAGGAACTCAAGTGGGAACTGAACATCATTTCCCTCACCAAGAAGGCACAACAGAGGATGTACTTCCTGTCGAACTGAAAAAGTTCAACCTGGCAAAGCCAATAATCATGCAGTTTTACACTGCCATCATTGAGTCCATCCTCACCTCTTCCATCACTACCCGGTACGCTGCTGCCATTGCCAAAGACAAGGGCAGACTGCAGCATATCATTTGCTCTGCTGATAGGGTGATTGGCTGCAACCTGCCATCCCTCCATGACCTGTACACCTCCAGGACACTGAGGCATGCAGGAAAGTTCATGGCTGACCTTCCTACCCAGACCATGGTTTTTCAAACACTCCCCTCTGGCAAGAGGCTAAAATCTATTTAAAAAAAACAAACTGAACTTCACGCCACAAGAACAGCTTCTTCCCTGCAGCAGTATGCCTTTCTAACAAGACCCCAGACACCCACAGATCCTGACATTGCTGCCCACCCAGCCCCCCTCCCCCTTTTATCTTCCCTACTCTGCTCTCTGTATATGGACACCCTGCATAAAACCTGCACTACTCTGTAAAAAAACTCTTATTCTGTAAACAACTTCTTAAAATTCTAATTTAAGTTTTTGCAAATACAGCTCCTGCCCCCCAGTGCTGGGAATCGGGGGCTGCCATGTTGTCTCATGTTCAACTCTGAGCCGGTGTTGATTGCACCTTATGTTCATTTTTATTTATTTTATCTTGTATATTTTACTTACTATTGTTTTCAACGTTTATCTTTACTATTTACTGTTAATTTTTCCCTCTTGCGCCAACATACCAAGACAAATTCCTTATATGTTCTTGTACTTGGCAATAAATCTGGTTCTGATTCTGACATGGTTATATAAAAGATAAGGCCACACTCACTACAACTGGAGACATTCTGAATGAGTCTTAATAGTTGTCCGTAAATTTGTTTTTATGTAATGAAAGTTGCTTTATATAAGTCTAATTCATTAAATCTTTTCCTCCATTGTTCAGCCATGTGAATAACAAGAGCAAATTATGAGACAAAACAAAAAAAAATTAAATAGAAAGATAGTGGCAATAGCTCTTGTTTGCCGTCATCTGTCATTTTTTAATGCCCAGAGTGTGTCAAGTTTTGGGGGGGCAGCCCGGCTCAGTCTTTGAAAGTAGAAATTTGGGGAGTGGGAGGGGGGTGTAAGTCATTTTCTTTGTTTCAGGCATAACCATTCAGCAACCCTTGATGATGTTTTTTATTCACGTTATGCCTCAAGAAAACAGACATATTAAATGTGGCACCTTTTAAGACGTGATTCACAACTTTCGTTTGTAGGTTATTGTGAATGTAATTGTTGCTTTCTGTTGAAAACCAGGTATGAGATCATGAACCTGAAGTATATTGAGCCAGGGGTCTTTGACTACATCAACATCGGCTCATGGCACGAGGGCGTCCTTAGCATCGATGACGACCTGATACAGATGAACCTCAGTGAGATGGTGCGCTCTGTCTGCAGTGAGCCCTGCTCCAAGGGCGAGATCAAGGTAAGCTGCAATTTATGTAGAAACATATATATGTAAATGACAAATATATAGTTTATATAGCCTGTTCAACATCCATCTAGGTAATACATCTTATCACTGAACATTTGAGCATTACTGAGCTGTGTAGTTGGCATGAAAATGAAAAGAATTAGCTTTCTTTTTTATTTGAAGATAATTTTTTGGCAGTTTTGGCAGTATTGGAGAGATCAGTGAAGAGAGCATGGCTGGGTGGGATGGAAAGAGACAGGATGTCATGCAAAGAGAGAATCTGGGCCAGGTTTGAACTCAGGACATTGCTGGCAGCCTGATCTGAGTTAAGCTGGCTGAGCCAAATGAAGTTTCGTTTTCTCTCCTCGTACTTTAATTTACTCAAACCTGCAGCAGTTTTCTCACAAGGGTACATCATTTAGAATTTTACTTTGTGATAATTGTACTCGATCACTGACGGACAGACAGACAGACAGATGTTTGTCCTCTTTGTCTTGCCTTGCCATCATCCTTCACTATCCTAATTCCTAAACCTTAGATCCAGAAGGTGGTTTTAGTTCTCAATGTCATGATTGACTGTACTGGTATTCAGACACGGCTGCTGGGAATTGTTGTTTGTAGTATTCTGAGTTTCTGTCTCTGCATCCTGTTTGGTGATCGTCCAGGTGATCAGGAAGGGGGAAGTGAGCTGCTGCTGGATCTGTACAGCCTGTAAGGACAACGAGGTCGTCCAAGATGAGTTCACCTGCAAGGCCTGCGAGCTGGGCTGGTGGCCGGACGTTGAGCTGGAAGGTACAGAAACCTCTGTTTTGTTCGTTTATGGCTGCTGTTATTGTCATTGTCATCGCTCCCTTTACTGCTGAGTGTTTCATCGCTTCTGTTTACGGAAACTTCTTAGATTTTTGACCTATCTATGTATCCACAACAAGACTAGCATATGAAAAACACCTGCCGTTGTTCAAGTGACGTAGGTATCGTGACATCAAGAAAAACTACAGAATAGCTTAGCTTGAGCTTTTAATTTCCCCTCTCATTTAAAGACGCCGTTCAAAAACACATCCTGATCCTCACAGCTGAGCTATGTTTTCAATGGTGGAAAAGACATCCTAAGCTATGTTTTCCATGGCAGAAACAATGTCCTAAGCTATGTTTTCCATGGTGGAAATGACGTCCTCGGCTATGTTTTCCATGTCAGAAACGATGTCATAAGCTATGTTTTCCATGGTGGAAACACCGCCCTAAGCTATGTTTTCCATGGTGGAAACGATGTCTTAAGCGCTGTCTTCCATGGTGGAACTGACATCCTAAGGTATGTTTTCCATGGCAGAAACAACATCTGTCAAAACTTGCACAGAGCCATTAATTAAAGACTCAATCTGTGATTTATTTTTGAGATATATTTACATACCTAATTGAAGAGTTTGAGTTGTAAATTAAAATAAAGCATTTTGTGTCTTTCTCACCAGATGATAATAGAAAATATGAGTCCGTTTTACTTCAATCCAATCAACCATTAATAATGTGAATGAACCTTTTACAGCATCAGAAAACATTAGGAACTCAGATTTAGTAGTTGTTACTGTTAGTCCTTGTATTAAGAGACCTATCAATCAGTCTGGGAGTGACAGCTGCTTCCTGTGCTATGGTTTGTAGTTTGGTAGCACGACGACCCTTTTGTTTTCATTTTAAATCAAGGATTGTACCTTTTATAAGGCAAATTCATATAAAGTAAATACATGTATTCAACTGAGTAAGCACATACTACTTTTCTAAAAGTCTGGATTGACAAGAATCGGATTTTGGCTCCTTGATCTCCGAGAGAAGCGGAGGGTGTCTAGCCATACTTAAGCCAATGAAGAAAGTTAAGTTCCTCAAAGACTTGACCCGCTCGTCCCTCCTGTTCTGTACAGTTTGTCCTGCCGTGAAGCTATTTCACAAACCTGTTCCGTCCTACTTTCCAAAGCCTTCCCATGACACCTGGGTACCATTCATCATGTTCACCACGTCTGCGACAGCGGCCTGCTTCCCTGCGTGCTCCTCTGGCCCACTTTCAGAATGCCTCCTGAAAGACACTGACACTTTCAGAGGCCTCCTGAAAGACACCAACACTTTCTCAGCCGGCGTCTCCTCCCGTCCCACACCTTCACACCAGGATGAAAATGCAGAGCATCCTGAACACGGGGCTGTCACAAATATTGTTCTGCATTGTCTTTTACTTTTTTTTCTTGCCACAGTTTGGGTAAAATACTGCTGAAAATCTGGAGCCACACATTTTTCTGTGAAAAGTAAAATGTCTCATGTCACATTACATTTGGGAGCAGCAGGATGGCCTGATTGTTTTTTGAGGTTGTTTATCCTCTGAATGCAGGGTCCTTAAAAAGTCTTATTTTGTCTTAAATTCAGTTATACCAGTAAAAGGCCTCAATACGTTTTAAAACGTCTTAAATACAATTTTACAAAGTCTTAAATATTTAAGCTCATGATATCAATTTAAAAAAATGCCTGATTTGAATTAGGATGTGACTGAATCACTTGTGTAATAGTTTCGAAACCCTTGCGGAAAAGGGCGGCAGGCGTTAAAACAGGAGAGATGGTGGTGTTTTATTCAGTAATAAAATCAAGAGTATCCTTATTTTCCCTCCATAGTTGAATAAATAAGGAGTGTAATTTTCCCTGTTTACTCAGGTTTGGGATTATTTCAAAGGGCATTGTTTTTTTGTATATCTTTACTGCAGATTTGGGATTAAATTTCATTTGAAATGGAATGAAAAGGTGTTAAAAAATAACTGAATTCGAGGGCAAGAAACCTGCAGACAGTACTACTGTGACAGGACTGATATGCAGTCATATCAAGTTGATCAAAATGTGAAAATACCAAGTGATTCTGCACACTGTTAAGTGGGCAAAGACAATGAATAAATGAGCACGGGACAATTGAAAACCATTTAGATAAGCCATTTGTTCAAATGCTCTTGACATGAACGTATCTTTTCTGCTTGGAAAACCGCCAAAGAAGATCATTAGTTTTGTTCTGCTGCAACCCCCCCCCCCCCATTTCCTTTCTTTGGCTCCTCTCCGCAGCCCAGCATGGCCTCGCTGACTAGAAATGGGGGTTTATTTATAGTTGAGCTGAAAACCTACTTTGGGATTGAGTGTGTTTTTAAACTGCAGCCATTGGTCCAAAGTACCGATGTGCTGTTTTTAATTAATCTCAAATTTTTCACTTTTTTTTTTGTTTTGTTTATTCCATTTTGTTTTCATACAGAAATCTTTTCAGACTCGACAAACCTCTAGATCATAACTGAGAATCGAGCTGATATTGAAAATGTGTAACTTTCATTTCATTACATTACATTGCAGTCATTTAGCTGACGCTTCTATCCAAAGCGACTTACAATAAGTGCATTTAACGTAGGAAATCAGGAGAACTACTAGTAATCAGGGGTCATAAGTGCATCTAAACAAGCACCTAAGAGCAAAACCAGTGCTAAAGTAAAAGTGCAAGAAAGATTTTTTTTTAATTAGTGAACACAATAAGTGCTAAGAACAAGTAACAGGGTAGTAGTTCGACTCCACTGTCCTGACATCAGTGGGGAGTTCACGAGTTATGTTTTGTCTCTCTTTTTGTTCTGCAGGCTGTGAGCCCATCCCTCTTCGGTATCTGGAATGGAGCAATCCAGAATCCATCGTCCAGGTGGTCTTCTCCTGCCTGGGAATCCTGGTGACGTCGTTTGTCACCTTCATCTTTGTCTTGTACCGCGACACACCTGTGGTCAAGTCCTCCAGCCGGGAGCTCTGCTACATCATCCTGGCCGGCATCTTCCTCGGGTACCTCTGCCCTTTCACCCTCATCGCCCGCCCCACTGTTGCCTCCTGCTACCTCCAGCGGCTCCTGGTTGGACTCTCCGCCGCCATGTGCTACTCCGCCCTGGTTACCAAGACCAACCGCATCGCCCGCATCCTAGCAGGCAGCAAGAAGAAGATCTGCACCAGGAAGCCGAGGTTCATGAGCGCCTGGGCCCAAGTGGTCATCGCCTTCATCCTGATCAGCGTCCAGCTGACCCTGGAGGTGACCCTCATCATCATGGAGCCTCCTGAGCCCATCAAATCCTACCCCAGCATCAGGGAAGTCTTCCTGATATGCAACACTAGTAACGTGGGCATGGTGGCTCCTTTGGGCTACAACGGCCTCCTCATCATGAGCTGCACATACTACGCCTTTAAGACGCGCAACGTGCCCGCTAACTTCAACGAGGCCAAGTACATCGCCTTCACCATGTACACCACCTGCATCATCTGGCTGGCCTTTGTCCCCATCTACTTCGGCAGCAACTACAAGATCATCACCACCTCCTTCTCCGTGAGCCTCAGCGTGACAGTGGCCCTGGGCTGCATGTTCACACCCAAGATGTACATCATCATCGCCAAGCCCGAGAGGAACGTACGCAGCGCGTTCACCACCTCGGACGTGGTGCGCATGCATGTGGGCGACGGCAAGATGGCTTACCGGAGCAATAGCCTGCTCAACATGTTCAAGAGGAAGAAGACCACGGGAAATGGAAGGTATGTCCCGGGGGGGGGGGTATTTGAGATAAATGAGCCCTGTTCCTCAGACACCTCGGGGATGCTGGTTTTGCATTACTGTGATTCGCTCTCATAGGACCACCTGTTGTGTTACGGTAATTCACTCTTATAGGAACACCTGTTGTAGGCCGAGACGGATATAGGTCAGCGCTCAGCAGGCGCAGACGTTTCAAGCTTTCCTCCGTTGATTTAATTAAAACGAGCATCCCCGTGTGCTAAGGAAGGACAAGTAGGATGACACAGAATATTTAAGTTACGTATATATATATATTTCGTTGATAAATAAATCGGTGTGTTGGGAGTTTGCAGTGCTCATTCACGTGTCATGGGGAGGACTCTTTCTAACTTCTGCAGTGCAAGTTTTTTTTGCACGAATTGTGAAAAATACGATATGAAGAAAAATTACATGCACACTGATTAATATAATTAAGATCGTGTGTGATGGAAATGTTGAATAAATCATAAATCCGGGGCATATAGATTATTTTTTCCCATTTCATTGTGCCATAATACTAATCCAACACCCGCTAAAAGACTTTTGGACGTGCATGGATTACGCTTTTCTAAGTTTCATCGTGAACTTTATGAGATCGTCCAGCTTTCTGATCAAGCAAAGCTAAACTAATTTGCTTCGAAAAGAGACACGTTCATTCCTTCATTCATGACAACCCATCGATCACATGCCAGGCAGAGCTGATAAACCACTTGCTGTCCCTACTTGTGAAATAAATAAAAGAGCCGACATCTTTACTCTTTGTCTTGGCACACTAAAAAAAATATTTGCGCCACAACTTTGTGGTGCCACAAATTGATGTGACTGGCCAAGGGGTCAATGGATCAACCAACCCCACATTTTTTTTTATTGAGGCTTATAAATGTCAAATTCTGGTCTAAGGTCAATCAGTGCATCGCTGTTGGGGTTTTTATGAAAACCTGCATACACATGGCTCTCCACGGCACATGATTGAGCAGCACTCTACACCTAAAACCCTAGATTTCAAATTTGACAATAATGTCACATGAATGAATTCATGATGTGTTTTTACACGAACCAGAAATGCTGTTTGCTGTCTCCACTTTTCTGGGTTCCTGTGAAATAACGTCCGTCTTTATTCTGTTCATAGTTCTAATGGAAAGTCTGTATCATGGTCTGAACCAGGTGGTGCAAGACATCCTCCAAAAGGGGATCACATGTGGCACAGACTGTCAGTGCACGTCAAGAGACAGGAGGCAGGCTCCAATCAGATGGCTGTCATCAAACCCTTAACTAACACCTACCATAGCACTGCCCTGGAGTTCTCCGACCTCAGCACCAAGACTTTGTACAATGTGGCTGAGGAGGACGAGAGCGACATCAGCAGATACAACCCTCCTGTCACGTCCCCCATGATGGCCCATGGGCAGATGCCCGCGGCCGGGCCGGTGAAAGAAGCGGGTGTGGTGGCCGAGCTATATGCCCCCGAGTCCCCACAGCCAAACAGTATTATCCCCCAACATCTCACCATGGACAGTCTGCGGGAGGAGGAATTTGATGTGGGCAAATTTAGCGCCACCCTCCCTGGCATGGATGATCTGGTTATCATACCGGAGGCTAGTGGCGCCGTCCTACCTGTGTACCACCAGGTGCACCCCGTTCAGCCACATCCGGTCCTTCCCCTTCAGCTTCACCCTTTCAATGAGGAGTCCCGCTCCCCTTTGGGAGAGGAGGAGGAAGAGGAGATAGAAAATGAGCAGTTCGGCCTCCTTCATGGGTACATGTACGACAATGCCCAGATTCATGAGGAGGACGAGCTGATCCAGGTCAAACTGGCCATGGATGAGCCGCTGGCTCTGATGCCCCCCCCTTCCCCATTCCGTGATTGCTTGGGCCCGCCGGTGAGCCCCTTCCCAAACTCACCCATGTCCGAGTCCATTCTGTGCACACCTCCAAGCGTTACATATGCCTCTGTCATCCTCAGAGACTACAAGCAAAGCTCCTCAACGCTGTGATGAGGGATGCTCAGTAGGAAGTAAGAGCTGTGCAATACGATGTAGATGATTGTAAACTGCGTTGTCGTATATTATCTCTTTCTAAGTGTTCGGAAGTGAAGAGGGTAGGTATATTAAAGAGGCGACCCAGTCTCGCAGAGGAAACATTTTAATACAACTTACTTGCAGTTCCCAGTACATGATGCAAGGGTTACATTACCAGAATATTCCTTCATTTGCTGACTTTTAAAAGCCAGGTCACGGTTTTCGAAGGTTGCAGATTTCGGTATTAAACCTGCAAGGTGATCCGGAGGTAGCGCGCTTATTGTAGTGAAACAAGACTGATCAACGTGTCATCCGACGTGGTAATATTGAGCAACACATGAATCCACATAAAACATGTAATTCAACCTGGGTAAAAGTTGGATAATGTTTAGCTCTGTAGTTCATCGCCCATCGCTTCTTCTTCTACATTTCCTTTTGTGGCAGACTCGACACGTTTCCTGTGCGGCTGTCGTTACGCTTGAATACTGGGCGGGACGGGCAGGCCCTGCTGGCATCAATGAAAAATAGTATGTAGACAGCAAATACAGACCGCTAATGTAGCGAAAGGCTACTACTATGAAAATAATTCAGAAAAAAAATATGGATTACATCCTTTTAAAGCTTTGTCAATATTGTTGTTGTGAACATGTGAGGTTCCAGAATGAACAAATTGCCATTTTTGTAACCTTTCTATAACTTTTGTATTGTTGGTATAAATAATTCTAATCCACACACATGCAAATGCAATGCAAAGTACAATATTTGTAAACATGGAAACAGATGTGACGAGTAAAAACAAGACTACGGTGGAATTTCTGCAACCTGGTCCATCACAGTGACGGATCACTGAATACACATATACACTGACATATACATGAGGCCTGTCAACGTGCACACCACCTTCTGTCACGTGAAGAAGAGGCATCTCAGTGTGTGGCTAAATGAGGACGTTGTCCAACGACATCCAATCATCTCCTTTAATTATTAGATTAGAGATGATTAAGTTTAGGTGTAAACTTAAGAGTTTGTATATGCAGATAGTGAATTAGAAATGGATAAATTTAGGTGTCGGTAAGGTCAGGGTGAAGTCCTGGGAGGTGTTAGACGAGGTTGAAAGGCGATCTCTGGGTGGCCTCAACTACGTCCTCATCTATCCATACGTTGGCCATCGACGCATGGGGACCTGCAAATCAGTTGTATACGAACGCTTTCTCGGTAAGACTGGACTGTGAAGGGGCTATGCGGACTGTGAAGGGGCTATGTGGCCCGCCCCCCTCGGCTGTCCTGAAACGGGAGTTGCTGCTCAGTGGCAGTGAAGGAGAGCAGACGACGAGTGGCGGCGCCATTCCGCAGAATGCGTCGTTTCAAAATGGTGCTGCGCGATTAAACTAATCGTAATCGCGATGTCAGCCATGGCAATTATACACCCGCAAAAGGCTGGTATTTAAAAAAATTTTTTTTTTAAATGTGCGCGTGCCTGTGTGCAGTCTGCATATCCACGCCCCTAATTAAGAGGCGACCAATCAGTCTCCTGCCGAGGCAGCGCAAAGCGTGTGCGGTCTACGGTCACGTGGCTACCCGGTGTGTCGCGTGCGGGGGGGGGGGAAATGGACGCCGATGAGCTGGTGGCAAAAAAAAGGCGACCTCTGTTATATGGCGATATTTTGGATTCAAGCTCAGCGACATTGAGCAGAAAGGGGTAACTGTGTAAAACACGTGTAAACTACTAGCAAGACACGTTAGCCCCTAGCTAACGGGTCTCACCCTTTAGCCGAGCGGCTAGCGACGTCGCCTTGTGGTGCAGTTACACCCCGTATCGAATCCCGCACCGGGCAAGAAAATAACCGGTTACACATGCAAAGTAGAAGTCGCGGCACCACGACAAATTTGTGTCATTTGTATGTGTACAAATGTGTGTATTATATCGCAGTATTGTCCCCAATAATTGCAACTTTCCCCCACCAAGTCGCGCAGCACTATTTGAAAACGAGCCCCAGGCTGGCTGAACTGTCTTTGTCACTGACACCCCACCCCCCCCACCGACAATATGTGACACGCAACTCACAGCCCTCAGCAAACCGCAGCAATCACAGTAAAGTGACCCGATTAAATATCCCGGAAGATGTCGGGATATTGTCCCCGCCCACATCGCAACAAAATACGATTGGCTAAGACAGCTGTCAAAATCAAATTCATGCCCACGTACGCAGGCTTTCGGTTAGCTGCGGAAGGTCCGGGCACGAGGGAGCCCCTGATTCACCCAGATACTCGGAAGAAAAATTGTGATTGGTCCATTTGCCGTCCATTATGTTAACCCTCTGTTTGCCAAGACGTATTAGTCCAAGTTTATAACGACGATCTAGAAATTATTACTATTATTTCAGTGAATAAAAATAATCAAAAGATACTTATAAGGAGTACAAAAATCCTTTAAATATTCTTTCTTGGGTATTCACTGAATACATTGACGATCCAGACCAGAGGGTTCCCCTCGTCGTGAATACTATTCAGATTCACGACACTGTCGTGAATAGTAAAGCGCAGCGCTGAGCAGCCGGTAGAAGCGCCGCATAGCCTCTTCAGGGGAACGTGGTGGAGAGCTTTTCCACGGAGTATTTTCACATTTCTGTTATAAGTATTTTCAATAGTAATGAAACATGCCTGTAACGAACAGATATTTATGTTCTAGCTTAAGATTTTAAACTTATTCTGGACTTTGTGCTTATTGGACAGTTTAGTATTGTCTGTGTATTTCCACGTATGAGCTGAAGTCTTAAAAGCAGCATACGAGTCAATAAGAAAACAAGCGGCTGGCTTGTAGATTTCAGTCCAGCCACCTTAATACTGAATGGTGCGTGTGTGCAGTGCCAAACAATCCACCCTGTCTGCAATATTTAAATAGAGAAATGTGTTGTTTTGTTACACATTGTGTTTGATATGCTTTGTAAGGAGAAAGGGACTGAATCCACGGTGTGTTTTTATCCAGGTCCTGAATGAGAATGTTCCTCTTTCGGGGACTTTAAAAAAATGCGTTATAATGAAACAAGCAACAAAAAAACAAGCAACAAAAAAAAATTGAATTTTTGAATTTTGGTAGTGTGAAGAGCACTGAATCAGGAATGTAGCCGAGGAAATGTTCAAGTGCCACCTTTTTCATGACAACGAGACTTTCTTTGGTTTGGTTTACACATTTATTCCATTTGTAAAGTCTTGAAATGCAAGTTAGCCTCAACTAGATCCAAGTTTTTACCTTTTCTAAGAACTCATCCGTATTCCTTACTGTGTAAATAAGTAGGTTATAAAATGCCCATATGTTTTGTGAATGTAAAGGTTGTGAATCATATTTGTATGCAGGCGATGTTTATAGACGCACTACGGCAACACCGACTAGTTCCGCTTCTCCTGTCACGACTGCGGCCAAGTTGGACCGCCTTGTCCAGCGGATGGAAGCGCCGCTGTTACCATAGCAACGCCCCGGATGCGCGGCTTGACGGACGGCAAGCTGAACTATATAAAACCAGTCTTTGTCAGTTTAAACCAATACTAGCTGTAGATCTCTTGAAAGATACCCGTGTGATTGAAGTAAATTAAATATTTTCATGCCTTTGTGTTCTGTCTTTTATCATAGGTGGGGGGGGGGTGAAGGTTAGGAGACTTTTTGTCCTTCTTAAATCCAAACCTGTGGTTTAAAAGACAGCAACAACATGGACCGAATCAGACTGTCCGTAATTACAAATGTAACAAAAAAACATAAACAAGTGTGGTCACAAATGTTTTCTCGATGCACACAAATGTTTCTCATTTTAGATAAATTTGGGGGAAAAAATCTACAAATACAATTTAGAAAAAAAAACCCACTCATTTTGAAGTGATTGTACCTGTAAAACGTGAACGCTGCCAGATTCGTGCAGGCCTGCAGATTGTCGAATCTGCGTTTGAAAATGCACACTGGAAGAAAAATTAGAAGCTGGATTCACAGACATGCCAAGTGGTTCCGCGAATAACTCCGTAATATGGGCTCAAGGAGTTCGGATTTGTTCAACATAGTCGCATAGACCCGCTTGACCTAACGTGTGTAAGTAAACCCAGCATGTCTCTCTTAGTGTGCATGTTTCTGACACCTCTGGGCACAGGGGCCACGTGTGTAACCCGCGCTAAACCCAAATTTGGACATCGTCATCAACGCGGCACTACGATAAGACGACGCAAAACCAAGAAGACGATTAGAGCTAATTGCGTTTTTGATAAATGTCTTATAGACCGACTATTTTGAAGGAAAAAGCATTATTTCTTCATATTTTTATGTACCCCTGGCATGAAAAAAACGCGTACCGGATGTGGCCGATTTCACACGTTTTACCGCGTTTGTTGACACGTGGTGTGAGTCACAGGGTCCGGGGGCCTCGCGTATCAATTGTTATTATGCGCAGATTTGCGCGTACACGCCCATGGGATTTCTTTAGCCCTGAGGTTTGTCTCACAGACCGGTGTAGAACCCCTGCATCTGGACACCCGTTGGCTAACGCGGGTGTCTGTGCAGGCCTGGGGGACGGATGGCTCGTTGCAAAGAGGTGTAGACAGCAGATGTCAGGAGGAAGGAATTGCAATTAACCGTCATGCTTTGTCGCAGCCTGTCAGGCAGTTTTGAGGGCTAAACAACTCCGTGGGTGTGTAAGGACAAATTTGCCCATTGATGCACGAGGCCGGCCGCGGGTGGGGGTACCTGGGCATGGCTGTGTGCGCGGACCAGCTGTTTAAAGTGCTGGTCATCGGAGAGCTGGGCGTCGGGAAAAGCAGCGTTATCCTGCGTTATGTCAAGAAACGCTTCAATGGCACGTACAAGGCGTCCGTCGGAGTCGACTTCGCCATGAAGACCGTCGACTGGGACCCGAGGACGGTGGTGAGGCTCCAGCTTTGGGACATCGCAGGTGAGGGTTATTCAACCAATCCGCAATGAATTTTGTCAGACGTTGCACACCTTGCATGATTAAGTGCTGCGAGATGATTGGTCGAGTAAGTACAAGCAGCGCTACCTGTGCAGGGGTACAATGAAAATCTGCAGGATAGGGGGTTCCTTGAGGACTGGGTTGAGAAACACTGCGTATGGGCTGATAGCGATGAAGAGTCGGAGCTGGTGTCTACCTGCTGGCCGGGTGGGTGGGGGTGGGGGGGTCTCTGACGGTTCGTGTCGTGCACAGTGGCGCCCCCAGAAATGTTTCATCGGGGTGGCCACTGAAAATCTTGGGGTGGCACACCTAAAACCAAAATCCATGACTGAATTTCGGGAATTCTATGCTGCTGTTGTAACGTGTACTGTATAGCCTAGTGGAAAACTGTCAAGATGAGAGTTAAGAAAAATATACATTATTGATTTAAATGAACAGCACCTGATGTAAGATGTCAGATAGAAGCATATTATGCATAATCAGAAGCATATTCTGCATATGCGACTCGTGGCTGGGGGGGGGCAGAGGGGGGCCAGGGATAGTATCAGAGGGTGGCCGTGGCCACCCCTGGCCACCCCTTGGGGGCGCCACTGGTCGTGCATCAAAACTGTGATTGTGATTATTCACATGTTCGAAGTATCCATTCAAAGTGCACTTTGGCGCTGCGGCGGACGTGAAGTTCGTTTGATTCGTGCTTTAATTTAACCGCAGCGTGCAGAACCAAACGGACTTCCCTCACTCACTGGTCCAGCAGTCGTGTCGTTTACCTCCAAATTGGGGCGTTTTTCGTTTTCTACCGTGTTTCTTCTTCTGTTATTTCTTGAAGGTTTTCTGTGATCGGCGTCTTACTAGTGTATCCGTTGACAAACTAACGTTTGTCATCTGGTTTGAGGATTTGTCTTTAAAAGTCCCCTGACGACACAAGAAACAACAGGGAGGTCATTTTATTCTCAGCTCACTCACCGAAAGTCTGGAAATCTTTTAACGCAACAAATTCTTGCTACCATCCAGCAACTGGTGTCCTTCTACCTATACTACACGTTATATACTCTTATTACAACATGTCTCATACACTGAATGTGTCACTGTAATAAACTTTATCGTTTGATTTTCCCCATTCACTGCCTCTATATACTCTACATGATGTACTCTTGGCTATGACATGAGTACTATGTGGCAAATGTACTATTACTACTACATATAATGCTACTATGTCATGATTATAATGTAGCTAATTCACAACTACTACTACTACATATAATGCTACTATGTCATGATTATAATGTAGCTAATTCACAACTACTACTACTACATATAATGCTACTATGTCATGATTATAATGTAGCTAATTCACAACTACTACTACTACATATAATGCTACTATGTCATGATTATAATGTAGCTAATTCACAACTACTACTACTACATATAATGCTACTATGTCATGATTATAATGTAGCTAATTCACTACTACTGCTACATATAATGCTACTATGTCATGATTATCTACTACTACTTTCGGCTGCTCCCGTTAGGGGTCGCCACAGCGGATCATCCGTAATTTATGATCCGCATATTTGATTTGGCAAAGATTTTATGCCGGATGCCCTTCCTGATGCAACCCTCCCCATTTGTCCGGGCTTGGGACCGGCACTAACGATGCACTGGCTTGTGCATCCTCAGTGGCTGGGTTGCTACTATGTCATGATTATAATGTAGCTAATTCACAACTACTGCTACATATAATGCTACTATGTCATGATTATAATGTAGCTAATTCTCTCCTACTGCTACATATAATGCTACTATGTCATGATTATAATGTAGCTAATTCACAACTACTACTACATATAATGCTACTATGTCATGATTATAATGTAGCTAATTCACAACTACTGCTACTACATATAATGCTACTATGTCATGATTATAATGTAGCTAATTCACTACTACTGCTACATATAATGCTACTATGTCATGGTTATAATGTAGCTAATTCACAACTACTACTACATATAATGCTACTATGTCATGATTATAATGTAGCTAATTCACAACTACTACTACTACATATAATGCTACTATGTCATGATTATAATATAGCTAATTCACAACTACTGCTACATATAATGCTACTATGTCATGATTATAATGTAGCTAATTCACAACTACTGCTACATATAATGCTACTATGTGATGATTATAATGTAGCTAATTCACAACTACTGCTACATATAATGCTACTATGTGATGATTATAATGTAGCTAATTCACAACTACTACTACATATAATGCTACTATGTCATGGTTATAATGTAGCTAATTCACTACTACTGCTACATATAATGCTACTATGTCATGATTACAATGTAGCTAATTCACAACTACTGCTACATATAATGCTACTATGTCATGATTATTATGTTGCTAACGCACTACTACTACTCCATATAGTACAACTATGATATGATTACTATGTAGCTAATTCGCTATCACTACTTCTTCATATAGCGCTACTATGATATGATTACTATGTAGCGCTCTATGATGCCAGTTGGTTACACTCGAATTTATCTGCACATCGCTGACCGCATTTGATAAATATACGTAAATGTATCTCATTTAAATAAGTTAGGAGAAATGCTCTGTCATTATATGAAATTCAAAGCAGGTTCAATGTTTATTTTCTCACTTTATTCCAACCCACACCAACCCCTGCAAAAATATTTCTAGTATAAGATAGGTGGAGCACAACCTACAGTAAACCTGATTCCGTCTTTCTCCAAGGCCAGGAGCAATTCAAGGAGATGTCCAGGGTGTTTTACAAGGGGGCCATGGGAGCCTTGGTTGTCTTTGACCTCTCTAAAGGGTCCACCTTAGAGGCTGCGTCTGCGTGGAAGCAGGATCTAGACAGCAAAATCCGGCTGGAAAGCGGAGGCCCCATCCCTGCTGTACTGCTAGCCAACAAATGTGACCTGGCAGAGTGGGACCAAAACCTGTGCTCCTCCTTGGACCACTTCTGTAAAGAGAACAGCTTCCTCGGCTGGTTTGAGACCTCAGCAAAGGTGTGTCTGCTGTGTTATTTGTTATAAAAGAAAACAGGTAAACGGTGTCTACAGGGCAGGGGCGGATCTACAGGGTGGCAAGGGGTGGCAGCTGCCACCTCTGGGACACAGTCTTGCCACCCCTGTTGCCACCCCATTTATAAATCAGATAATGTGTTTTTAAAGTATATTTTATGTACATGCATGGTGAAGGTCAGTGAGACCCGCACCAAACTCATCTCAAACAGAAGTCGCCGATTTAGAATCCCCCTCCCCCTCACAGGCGCGGATCTACAGGGTGGCAGCTGCCACCTCTGGGACACAGTCTTGCCACCCCTTTGCCACCCCAGGAAAAAATCTCTAGATCCACCACTGCTACAGGGTGACCATCTACTCATTTTTTGCAATTTGCAAAAGGTACCACATGAAGTATATCTTCAAACTTTAAAGGGATATTTCAGTTTCCAGGGTTTTTACTATGTGTCCTACTTACATAGAGTTAGGCAAACTATATACCTGTGTGTGTGCAGTTTGGTGAAGGTAGGTTGAATGGTGAGTTTAGCCTAGCTTAGCTCAATTACTGGATGTCTATTGGGATCGCTAGCAGCTCCGCTCAAAAAAGGGAGGGTACACTTTCTTTGAAGGCGGTCGTCAATACTTTTTACTCGCTAGCATTGCGTTACTATTTTTTTTTCTTAACCAAAATTTTCACAAGTACATGCAAAATTTAAACTATTTTCCCATAATACACATATCCATCTTCTAATGCGGAAGTTTTGAACATGTTTTGTTCTATTCGTATCCATCTACTTCTATGGTGGAAAAAGACAGATGTGCATATTATGGACAAATAGATCAAAACCTATAATCTACTTTTTAGGATTTTGCATGTACTTGTGACAAATTGTGAATGCGAGGCTAACGAGTAAGACGTATTGACGATCAGCTTCAAACAAGGTGTATTTCCTTTCTTTTGAGAGGAGCTGCTAACGGTCCTGGTAGACATCCAGCAATTGAGCTAAGCTAGGCTAAACTCACTGTTCAGCAGACTGTGCATACGGACATAACAAAGGTACCCATGAATGGGTTTGACTCTATGCAAGTAGGACACATAGATAAAAGCCTGGAAACCGAAGAATTCCTTTAGCGCTGCAGCTATACCCATAAAGGTGTGTTTCCAAACATCAACATATATCTCTGCAGCGCCACAGCGAGATAACAGAAGCTCTCGTTTGCTGTACTGGATGTAGACACAACAGCGATGCTACGTGACGGTCTGTACTGGTCTGTCCAATGGACAGCGTTGGGGAGTAACGGAATACATGTAACGGCGTTACTTATTTAGAATACAAAATATGAGTAACTATATTCAAATACAGTTACAATTTAAATGTATGTTAATCAGGATACAGTTACATTCTTGAAATTAATGGATTACTTAAATGTTTTTTCTTTGGTGCCATTCTTATTTTAAGAGGATTGCGACACAAAATGCAGTGAAAGTGAAACCTAAATGTTAGTGCAACAGTAAATTCAGTAAAACAGTACGCTATATTTTCATCTTTGTCTAAGGTTTTTCATTCTAACAGCTATGGGAATAAAGAAAAGGACGTGGAAAAGTTCTCTTCTTTCTTCTTTTTTTTTTAACCAGATAAAAAACCATAGATCTTTTGTGTTTACATACTCTTCTAGCCTTTGCTAATATATATTTGAGATGACTCAAATGCATTCGGCCTGTTGATACAATAGAAGGAACAGAATAGTCTCCTCAAGTTAGTAGTATTGTGTGAATGCTACATACACTGTTACACAAAATGTGAGAAAACATTAAAGTAATCCAAAGTATTTAGAATACGTTACTCACATTGAGTAATCTGACGGAATACGGTACAAATTACATTTCATGACATGTATTCTGTAATCTGTAGTGGAATACATTTTAAAAGTAACCCTCCCAACACTGCCAATGGAAACCACCACAGCATGTTGTGCTCTGTTGGAAACCACCAGCATCAGGTTAATGGTTTCTGATGGAAACCACTAAAACCATTGACTAAAAACACACTGGTTTGATGGTTTCTTCAAATGGGATTCATCAGGGCTCTTCTAATGGCTTCTGGTGGTTTTCGGCAGGCGTTGATTGAACAGGCACATTGTGCTCTAACACATATCCCATTTCCCTCGCCGCTTTCTAGGACAATGTAAATATCGATGAGGCAGCTCTCCTCCTCATCCAGCACATGATGCAGTGCAGACCGGGCCGGTCCAGCGAGGACGACCGCAAGGACGGGATCAAAGTGAACCTGGTGCCAGAGGAGACATGCCACAGCCAATCACAGTGCTGTGTAACACAGCGGTTCTGAGGGACAGAGAGGGCTCATGGGTAAAAAGCCGCGACGAAACCATTCGTCTGAAAGCGAGCCGCTGTTGTGTAGCAGCGATACGTCACAATGCTGCCGGACCGTGTGTCCAGCTGAGGGGCCTTTTTTCTGTGTTTTTTGTGTTTCGGGTCACAGCAGCCCATTTCCTGGTTAGTGTGTGTGTGTGTGTGTCTGTGTCTGTGTGTGTTTCATAAATACCTCTGTGGACACAGTTGATCTCATTTGTGTGATAATCTTTTACAGTCAGCAGGCTAATAAACCCACCAGCATGATGCAAACACACACACACACACACACACACACACACACACACACACACACACACACACACACACACACACACACAGTCATGCTGCTGGGGGAGAAAAAAAAAGTGTCACACTTCCTCTACACCCTAGACACGGTGAAGGATGACCTACTAAAACCAAATAGCAAAATCACGACAAACTGCCACATTCTTAAGCAGCCAGAATATCTGGAAAACAAATGTTGTTCCCACATTTCATGATCTGCATCGTCGAGTGTGGTGTTATCTCCTCTCTCGTTATGCCAGGGTGCACGCTGCGGGCAGAGCAGCCCGGCCTCGCCCGGCCGGGAGAAAAGAGAGGAAATCAGCTCGACCTGCTTTTTGGCAGACGCTCTCTTAGAGGAGATGTGTGAGGTTGCAACTCGCCGCTGCACCCTCCGGAGGAGACTGTGCTATTGAGCGCGGTATATTTGGACACGGAGGACTTACTTCCTGTTGGTTGCCTCAGACGGAGGACACGTGTGGGAGAGCCAAGTGTACTGGTGCCATTTTCTGATGTCTTATAAGCAGACGCCTGCAGTGTGGGATCCGGACGCTTCCAGGAAACCACTCCCGTTTGTCAGTTCTGTGCCCTGAGACACCAATACACATGCATGGATGGATGGATGGATAGGTAGATAGATCTTTATACTTTATTATTGCCACACAACAATGCTGGTGGTCACTTGTTTTGACTGCACACACACACACACACACACACACCATTCACAGCAAAGGGAATCTTTTGGTGACGACTCACCGAAACCTGAATTCACGACTTTTGAGCTGTGGTGCAAATTGTTCATCGGTATCTGAGTTCCTTATCACAGAGCTACATGTGGTCAACGTGAATCAGCTGCTGTTGAGTCAAACACTGTGGACTTCAGATCTGACAACTGTATGGTGCACAAAAAACACTGCGACTGAGACGATGCATTCAAAAAGTCACTCTTTATTGATATCTATATGGGTTTGTTGTCACAAACGACATATAATGTCATGCTATCTATCTATCTGTCCATCTATCTATCTATCTATCTATCTATCTATCTATCTATCTATCTATCTATCTATCTATCTATCTATCTATCTATCTATCTATCTATCTATCTATCTATCTATCTATCTATCTATCTATCTAAGTGATCTCATAGATCATATGTTGCAGCTCGTCTCACCTGTGTCGTCTGACATGTTGGATATCTGAGATATTTTTACGCGTCCATCTGCTTGGCGTTGCCATGGCGTCCAGGGATCTGCTCCACATTCTGCTCACTCTGTCCACTTATGACTGCATTACTACTAATACTACCTAATACTACCACTGTTACAACTACCACTGTTACAGCTGTCACCATTACAGCTTGATGACTGCATGTAAGCTAGCTGACCTACCTGGCCAGGTAGGTCAGCTGTACCACTACTACCACTACTGTACCGCTACTACCACTACAACATCTTTACTACTACCACTATTCCCACTCCCATACCACTACTACAACTGTACTACTGCTACTACTACCACTACTACTACAACAACTGTACTGCTACTACTACTACCACTACTACATCTTTACTACTGCTCCCATTCCCATACCACTACTACAACTGTACTCCTACTACCACTCCCATACCACTACTACTACTACCATTTGTACTACTCGTATTATTACCATTGCTGCTGCTACTATTGCTGTTACTGTTGTCAGTATCCTTGGAGGAGCATGTATGTAAGGCAGGCTGAGAACAGAAATATTGAATTTTGCAGGTCTGTTATAAATGAGATAATGACGGAGACCTTTGTGCTCAGAGAACGTGGTGTTTGAGGGTTATCTGGAAGCTCCGAACAGCAACAAAACCCAGGGAGGCCGTGTCCGCCGGCCTGCCTCAGGGCGACGTGACTGAGAAATAACACTGCTGGCTAATTATGGATTCATGCCCCAGATACCAGAGGACCTAGATTCAAGATTTAGGAGTCAAGCAGGGGATGCTGGCCCCCGGTCCTTTTCACAGACCCTCCCTCACGCACATGACTTGTTAGGGATCCCAACACCTTTTGCATTATTGATGCTGCTGGGTTTAATATGTGCTCTGCTGTGCGTTGGCTCTGACAGCCGCTCACACGGCCTCTGCTCTCACACTCGTGTTTTTACTTTTTATGTGCATTATATTTACGGTTTGATATATTTACACTTAGCTCTCTCTTAATGTGCCAATGTGCATACGTCATGTGAAACCAAGTCAGATTACCTGTGGCATCCTCTACAGACCGTTTGAAGCCCACAGCTTAATTCCTAATTTTCTGAACTCTCTGTGCACGTGAATATCTACGATAGAGAAAATATAAATAAATTGCTCCGGTTTCGTAAAAGGGGAACGCTGCTGTCACTGTCTGCAGCGCTACATGTGGACGATAGCGGGACGCCCTGCTCGTCTCACCGGGCTGCACCAGTTCCGCAGACCGCTGCTGCAGGGCAACGCTGGTGCGTCTCGCCATCTAGTGCACGAGGCGTGCATGTGCAGGGGCGCGTCGCGCGAGCTGTTGCGCGTACCGCGGCCATGTGACAGCGTGCGGCGCAGGGACTCACGTGGAGCTGATCGTACACTCAGTATCAATATGACGTCAAGACCAGCGCGTAACCTTTAACGGTCCATTTTAAAGCCCTGACCTCTTAGCATTCTAAGACACGTGGTCGTTAAATATGGGTACTCAATAAAAACGTAAAAGCAAGTGGTATATAGCCGTATAATTATATGCATATGCATAACTAGGTTACTTGATAATAAAGGAGATATATAGATATGTATGTATATATATCGAGAGAGCGAGAGAGAGGTTATCTATCTATCTATCTATCTATCTATCTATCTATCTATCTATCTATCTATCTATCTATCTATCTATCTATCTATCTACAGTTAAGGTCAAAATTATTAGCCCCCTTTATGAAATCAAACAAAGCCCTTAACTTTTCCATGGAAATACCCATAACTAAAAGTGTTTATAGCTTAATTGCTTCCAAAAGAACAAAGACAAAATCTCCACTAAGCTTGATGAAGATATTTTACTGATGCGCTGAACTGAAACCAGAAAAAACAGAAATGACAAGGCCAAAATTATTAGCCCCCTGACAATTAATAGTCAATAGTGTAACCTTTCTGCCTCACAACTGACAGCAACCTCTTATGGTGGTTCCTCACTAGGTTGGCACATGTCTCTTGAGGGATCTTAGTCCATTCTTCCATGGCAAATTGTTCCAGCTCATCCAAATTGCCTGGTTTTCCAGCACGGACATTAACCTTGAGCTCCCGCCACAGATTCTCAATAGGATTGAGATCTGGGCTCCGAGAGGGCCACTCCAGGACCTCGATTTTGGTGTCCTTCAAAAAGTTTTGGACCAACTCAGATGTATGCTTCGGGTCATTGTCTTGCTGGAAGACCCACCAGTGACCTAAAGCTAGACTGGCAGCAGATCTCTTTACATTATCCTTCAAAATGTCAACATAATCTTCTTTCTTCATGATCCCATGCACCCGAGCAAGGTTCCCTGTACCTGGAGCAGCAAAACAGCCCCACAGCATTATGCCCCCACCACCATGTTTAACTGTGGCAACTGTGTTTTTAGGGTTGAAGGCCTCGCCCTTCCTTCACCAAACAAAAACAACATCCATGTGCCCAAACAGCTCAAGTTTAGTCTGATCAGAGCAAAGGACAGACTTCCAAAACTCATGCCCATGTTTCAGATGTTCATGGGCAAACTTCAGTCTGGCTTTGATGTGCTGCTATGTGAGCAATTAAGTTTTTCTTGGACGATGACCTCGAAGCCCACCACGATGAAGAGCCCTCACAACAGTCTTCCTTGAAACATCAAGTCCGGAAGAGGCCAGTTCAGCAACAATCATCTTGGCAGAGATCTGGGGATTGTTGTTGACATCTCTGACTATTTTCCTCTCCAAAGTTTTTGAAATCTTGCACTTTCGACCACGCCCAGGTTTGTTTCTAACAGAATTTGTCTCTTTGTGCTTTGCAATGACGCAACATACAGCTGTTCTAGACACTGTGAAATGCTTGGAAATGGCAGTATAGCCTTCCCCCTTAAGATGAGCATCTACTATCTTCTTTCTGATTTCTTTACTTTTTGGCATGATGAATTACTTCTTACCAAGAATTTAATAGTCCCTCTAAATCAAGTGTTCAAGTGCCACTAGCCCTGTTCATTGGAGTCCCTTAAGTAAAGTTCAATGCTGATTGATTGCTCAGTAGTGGTTTGAAAGCAAAAAAATTGACGTGGGGGCTAATAATTTTGACCACCTCAATTTTCACTACATTTGGTATAAAGCAAACCTGAAGATTTATTTTACATTCCAAAATGCACCAAATAGGGGCCTTAACATTGATGAATGTTTTACTATGTAAAGTTTTATGAATGATGCAAACACTGGGCAGAATTTTAGGGAAATGTTCCATAGATCCTTGGGGGCTAATAAGTTTGACCTTAACTGTATCTATCTATCTATCTATCTATCTATCTATCTATCTATCTATCTATCTATCTATCTATCTATCTATCTATCTATCTATCTATCTATCTATCTATCTATCTATCTATCTATCTATCTATCTATCTATCTATCTCTGACTCAGTGAAGGATGTCCTCTGGGAAGGAAGGGGATGAGGAAATATGGCCTTTATTCCACGTGGACACAATAGCAGGACTCCTTAATCTTGAATCAATCATGCATAACCTTTCAGAGAGGAAATGGGCTGTTATCTTGTATGCTACCAGGTTTCTGTGGTAGAAGATTGTTTGGAAGATAACCGTCGTCTATATAAAACCGAGCAGCCTTTGTGTTTTCCCACAACTACCAAGGGTGACATTGCGAATATCTTATCTAATAAGCCTTCTATTTAAATGTATTATCATTGTTATTATTATTATTATTATTATTATTATTCAAGTGTTGCTTAACAGCGGTGGGCAATCAAAATCCCCCCACTGGAATATGGACTTGTTGACAATTGCTGTGGTTATTAACCTTTTATTCCTAATTTTAACCCTCAAATTCTATTAATCAATCCTGCTGCTGTGCTTATCACTTTACACATTTCTGTCTTGTGTTGAGTTTCAGAAATGCTAAATGTTACTCCCTTCTTAGCTAGGGCGACGTCTAAGTGTGTGTCGCTTTTCTTTAACATGTGTTACAGCCAATAAACAGATCCCAGTTACATCTTCTCTTTTTCAGCAAGTCAGCGCCCCCCCCAAAAAAAACGTCTTCATCCGGGTATCCGCACACTGCGCAGACTCACTGCGCGCTGCAGTTCACTGCGCTTCCGTAGCCAGTCTGCTACCAGCTGAGCCGAGAGAGAGAGAGAGAGAGAGCGCGAGAGAGTGAGCGAGCGAGCGCGAGACACGATTGATTCCCATCGAAGAACCCCAAAGATGGCCACGTACATGTCGGATTAAGGAGCGATATCGGTAAAGTAGCGTGTAATCAATGTTGATGCGTGTGCGTCCGGAGACCCCCCCTCCCTCTCCCTCCCTCCCCCCCTAACATGTGAGATTATCAGAAGCTGATTTTCGCTGTGCGTCTTCGGCTTGCCGGCCAGGCCACCCCTGTTCGGTTTTACGGTAGCTCTCGGTTGATCTCTAATTTCCCACCCCCACCCCCCTCACGTCACCCCCCCATTTCGACCTCGTCTGCGCAGGAGGAAAAATGAAGAAGTTTAACATCAGGAAGGTGCTGGACGGTTTGACGGCCTCCTCCTCCTCTTCCTCCGCGGCTCCGCAGCCGGGCGGCCGGGAGAACGACGTGATCCACGAGACCCTCCAGTCGGAGCATTTCCAGCTCTGCAAGGTGGGTGTCCGGGTCATTCAGCTGACAGGCTGTCTTTTTTTTTTAATGCACCCACACAGCCGGATGACCAGCAACCCTAACAGGTAATATTATCGCCCGTATCCGCATTAGGACAGAAAAAACGGCTGCATTTTGCACCGACAACACACAGGAAATAGTGTCCGAGCGCTGTTCGTAAAGCCCCGGCCGGGGTCTGCATGGGAATCAGCTGACCGCCCCCCCCCACGCACGCCGCTCATTTCCCCCGGTGGCTTCCAGCTGACTGTCAAACCGCAAGGGCTGTTTGCTTTGCACTGAATTGTCGCCTCCGGCTATTAGTCACTCTGCCTGCACCTCATCAGACCCCTGCAGGGCGATGGTTAATATTGGACTAACGAGTCAAACGTGCAGGATTCGCAGCCGGGATTCACAGCTTCGTCCCGGCTGCGTTAGAGATGTTACTGTAAACCCAGCAGGGCCAGAATAGGTCAGGTCACCCGGGGGGGGGGTTGGATATTAACATGTTTTTTTTTATCAGAAGCTGAGTTTGTATGAGCTAATGGGTGGCCTGACAAGGCTGCAGAACCTAAACAGAATGTTGTGACTGCAGGATGGCCCTGATATTTTGACCCTAAGAATATGTTTTTTCCATCTGCGTTCCTTAAATCTGGGCAATGCATAGATATAATGCGGACATGGTAATCTGAGATCAGATGTGTTGTGGGATTGTGGTTGTGGTAATATGGTGATGGAACTCAAATGTTGTCATTGCCTGGGCTTAAAGGCTGCATCACAGTGAAAGTGAGACCATTTTCTGAACTTATTCCACTGTGTTAGTGACATGAACAATGTATGTCCACCTGCTTGGTCATCGTATCCACGTTACTAATGATCATTTATCAGTATTTACTGCTTGTGTAAATATCTTATGAGAGTACCAACTGTCATCCGCTAAATATTATCACATTATCCATATCGAGCTTGTTCATTTTTTCCTATTGCCCAGCCCTACTTTATTTGTAATCAAACATATTTCAAAACTGTAAATGTTAAGTGTGCATGTATGACAGTATGGATGAATGACAGTTCAAATCCTCCTTTTGTTTGACTTTTTTATCACATCCATTTTGATAATGAGACGCATTTTACTGATCGATCGATTGATTGATTGATTGATTGATTACCATGTTTTATTTTCATCATTCTGAAATCTCATTGGTCCTCCAGTCATGTCAGCTTTTGGTTGCCAGGGGAATTTTAACTGCATGGCGAGATGACGGACATACCAGATCAAGTGCTGATCTGAATTCTGCTCTTTCCTGCAGACGGTGCGTCATGGCTTCCCACACCAGCCTTCTTCCATGACCTTTGACCCTGTGCAGAAAATCCTGGCTGTTGGAACGCAGAGCGGAGCACTGAGGCTGTACCCTTTTTTCTGTTTCTACTCAGGGAGAGTGAAAAGCAAGAGAAACACACCAGAAATCTTGCATATTCAGTCTACCTTCTCCACTACACACATAGACGCACAGAAACACCGATGCACAAACACACACAGACCAACCCAAGTGTTTAATCTGACCCGTTATTTTAGCAAAGGTGATGAAAAACAGGTTTTTAATCACTAAATTCTCCATTAGTGTTCCTCTTCTGGGGAGCTGATCGAGTCGACGACCTTCTTTAAGCTCCTGTCAGCATTACAAACATTTTTAAATTTATCCATTCCCCATGCTTGCTTAATCCGACTGAGCGTCGCAGGGGCTTGAAAGTATCCCAGCAGGCTTTGGTGAAGGACAGGTGGACTCCTTGGACAGGTCACCCGTCAGGAACAGACAAGACACACAATCACTCACACACCGATCACACCTATGGAGAATTCATAGACTCCAATTCTGCTAACATGTGCAGAATTGCATGCATGCCTTTGAACTGTGGGAGGAAACCCATGCGAACACGGGGAGAACATGCAAACTCCCACACAGATGGGCTGGGATCAAACCCAGGACCCTTTCTGCTGTACAGTGATGGTGCTTGCCACTAATGCCGCGGTGCCACCACACACTACAAACAGAAAATGTAAAAGCGTACAGATGGAGGTGCGGGCCAAGGAGGCAGACTAGCTGGGATGTGTTTCTGCGCAGCCTGCAGCCTCCTCCTGCAGGAGGAGAGAGGCTCATTAGCGCTATCTCTGCTGTAGCATGAGCAGCTCCTGTGCCATATGCCAAGGAGCCAACCCCATCAACTGCGCTGCCCGGCCAAGACGCCAGGATGCCACTTCATATGTGCTGTAAACACTGCCGGACCCTGCTGTGCAAGGCTGTCAGCCCATGCAAAGCATATATATATATATATGTACACACACACACACACACACACACACACACACAAAACCAGGCTTCTACCTTGCTCTGAGGCCCTTGGGCCTCGTTGGGGGAATTGGGGGGGCAGGTTTATTTTATTTTTTGGAACTTGTGTTTTCTATTTGGCTCTAAAGATCCGTTTTAATGACAAACCAAACAACTCGTCTTGGCTCCACCAGCAGCTGGTGTTTGCCGACTGGATTCAGGAATGTTTGCAGAGATGTTGGCTGGTTTGGTCGTGACTTGTGGTCGTCTGTTTTGTTGACTCAGTGGCTTCAGGAGGTGGTTTTGTTACCTACTGTACACACCTGAGGTTTTTCCTTTGTGCTGTTAACCCGCGCGGGAGACCCATGCAGCTTTAGTTAACGTGTCGACGAAGGCGTTTCCGTTCTTACCCTCGTCCCGCTGTCTAGATTAAGAGACAGTGCTGTGTTTACCGGGCAACTCCCCAAAAAAAACCCAACCCCATACACACACACACCACCTTTTCCTAATTTGTACGGCAGACCTGATGGGATTACTGTCATTCAGGCAATTGGTCCATTTATCAAAAGACAGGCTGTATCGATCCACCTCATTGCCCCCGCAGCTTGGGAAAGCTGTCACAGCCGAGCGGACGTAAACCCAATGAGATGTCTGCAAGCAATAAATGTCTGCTTTTACAAGCTCCGTCTCTGCTCCAGTGTTTTAATCACGGTGCTGTTGTAGACGTCTCATCTCCCTGCCCGATTCAAACACAACTGCTCTTAGCACCTGGCAATTGTTGTGTCCGAATGGCACTACTATTTGTTGTTGTTGTTGTTGTTGTTGTTGTTGTGAGCCAAAGCAGAATTGCCAATCAAATGTGCTGCTTGTAAGGGATTGAAGGTACAGTACAGGATCGTCCACGAGTCCCGGGGGAATAGAGGTCATTGGGTCCACTGGGACGTTTGTAGCTTGGAAATAAAGTGGGCCAAAGGGGTTCACATAGACACGGTCCTCATTCATACATCCTGATCCGAAAATGAGACGTGCGAGGGTCCGGGTAGCGTGGCGGTCTATTTCGTTGCCTACCAACACGGGGATCGCCGGTTTGAATCCCCCGTGTTACCTCCGGCTTGGTTGGGTGTCCCTACAGACACAATTGGTCGTGTCTGTGGGTGGGAAGCTGGATGTAGGTGTGTGTCCTGGTCCGCTGCACTAGCAACTCCTCTGGTCGGCCGGGGCGCCTGTTCGGGGGGACTGGGGGGAATATCGTGATCCTCCCACGCGCTACGTCCCCCTGGTGAAACTCCTCACTGTCAGGTGAAAAGAAGCGGCTGGCGACTCCACATGTATCGGAGGAGGCATGTGGTAGTGTGCAGCCCTCCCCGGGTCGGCAGAGGGGGTGGAGCAGCGACCGGGACGGCTCGGAAAAGTGGAGTAATTGGCAGGATACAACTGGGGGGAAGAAAATGAGATACGAGTAAATAAAGTTTTCCCGATTCCTGAGTAGCCCGATTCTGTATTTCATAGAAGAGTCATTTCCAAACCGAACGTTTCAGCCCGCCACGTTGTGTCTGATGTGTTTCGTATGGGCGGTGGAGTTTAGAGGGGCGAGGGTTCAAAGTGTTGGGTTTCAGTAGACAAGAGAAGAATCGTCACGGCTGCCGTGTTGGATTCTGTCTTTTTGTCTAAAAGCCGGTTGAGTTCCTGTTTTGCCACACTTGAGTCTTGAACAAAGCGCTGCATAGTTTTCTGATAAGGTTTATCATTGTTTGCTTCCTCTTCGCTTTCACCTCTGTCAGTTGGTGTGATTGAGACAAGTTCCTCTGCAGAATGCCTGTCAGTTGGCAGCAAAACCAAACCAGAAAAAAAAAGCTTGTTGAAATCTTAATGGGTGAACCGTACAGGTTTACCAAATGAGGAAGTGTTTGCTGTTTCTTGAAGGTGGGGGGGGGGGGATGTTATGACACCCTCCCATGACATGCTTTTTTTTATTCAGTCGTTAAGTGTTGGGACACACTGCAGCCGGCCAACAGACCCACACGTCGGATACACAACACAGAAGTTTAGATGGGGTCTTATGGTTGCCGTGACTTGACAAATTTGGGCTCGGCTGTTTGTTTCCTCTAACAGATCACAGCCGGGTCTCACTTCCGACGCATTAAATGTAGTTTTTATTCGTGTGTTTCATAGACTAGTGGAAGTAAGTTACTTTATATGATGGCTGTAACGGGTAGTGGTAAAGTATACAGCTCCTTAATGCTGACTAGGACCTGCCAAGTCACAAGTAGCACATCCGTTTGACGTCGCTCCTTGTTTATATAGTCTAGTTTTGACCTCAGAGGTTGCATTTTAAAGTGCTTTGCAGAGTCTAAACTAGTCCGTTGGTGCAAACAGCCGTATGATATTTGCTCTGCTCCCTCGATCAGCATGACGGTGTTGATGTTCAGTGCACGAGGATGAGGAAACAGGAGACCTCAGCTTCTGCTCGCTCACCACAGAGACAAAATCTTGCGTTGGCTGTTTATCCGTCTTATTTCCTGCTAGCTTTTAGAAGCAGCTACGTAGAGTCGACAGCACCACCAGGACCAAATCTAATGCAAGGCCCATTTACACGTATCAGGACTGCATCTATCGCCCCGTGCTGATGCACATTAGTCCAGCAAGGAAGCAAACGTGGAAATGGATTTGTTTCCACAAGGACAAAGCCAGCACAGTGGTTTTCTAGTCACGAATAACATGAATAAACAGATGCGGTGCGGCGTTACACATTAGCATTTGTTCTTTTTCAAAGTAGCATTCTTTTGCTGTCTGTGCAAGATCAGCAAATATGAAGTTATGCTCGCCAGCGTGGGCCGACGGGAGGCCAAATATCCGTTAACAACTCTGACCTGATGCTGTGCAGGAGTTGTGGAGCTGGGAGTTTGAGAGTGGGTTGGAAAGGTCACGGGTCGGGGAGGAGGGGAGATGTCAGCCCGGCCCGGCGGCGGCGGTGCCAGGGGAGGTTCCACCGCTGTTTTTGTTTTTTTTACCTCCATCCCTCCGTGGAGGTGTTGTCCACACACCATCTCCTGCAGCCATGTCTCTGTTTGTGTAAGCCTCTGTGGGGTTGTTTTGAGTTTTGTTAAGCCCCAGACAGACCGTGAAGCAGACAAAACCATCTGGTAGCTGCCTGTCCCTGCTGTCTTTAGGGTCGGTGCGATCTGATTGCAGTAATGGAATAAGAAGCTACTTGTCTCAATGACCTACAGCCACTTCCTCTGTTTAGATCTTGTGATATCTCGTGCCTAAAATACTCCACATTAAGTTGTCTTAGTCGGAGCAGTGTTCTCATGCTGACTTTTTAGTCGATTTATCGTCTTACCGTCAGGAGGATCGGTGTTGGGTTTCCCTGTTAAAGTGGAATAGCGGTTAGCATTGCCAGCGGGTCCTGGGTTCGATCCCAGTCCTTCTGTGTGGACTTCCCAAGCCTCCTGGAAATGTACACACTACTTTTCCTGTCATGAAAAACACCCGGAGAATGATTAAATTGATCAAATATCCTGGAAATATTTTTGAGGTCGTGGAAAATTGTCGAGTTAGATTGTAAAATTGTACTTTCATACACTCAAATGTCATTTTTTTAGCCGCTGAGGTTTCACAGTTTGGGGCGGTATGTGAGCAGCCAAAAGTGACTCAGTCCATCTAGAGACTTGAGACTTCCACTGATAGTAAATGCTGAGTAATACGACCTTCTGTCAGCAACGGCTGTCATGGATGTCCGAGCAGAAGTCATGGAAGATGGGAGTGGGAACCTGCTCCCATCTGTGTTTGAGTTTCCTCCCGCTGGGCTGCATGCATGACACCCAGTTCAGGTGAACTGCGGACTGAATTGTTTTATGGGTGTGAATGAGTGTTTGTTTGTGCCCTGTCATGATCTATTGCTCTGTCCAGGATGTCCTGCTCCCAGTGCCTGCTGGGAGACAAGTCCAGCTCCCACCCCTGCTACCCTGAGTTGGATTTAGATGGTATATACACTGAATGAATCGTCCTTGCGCTGTATTTGCCAATGCTTTCCCAACAAAGACACCAGATCCTCTTCCTCATTTCTTTATCTGATGTGCAGGGCTTGGTGGCAGTGCTCCTGTCTGTTTCACTGGACGGTTTGAGATGACCTGCTTTTGTCCTTACTCTCCTTTTTTCCTCCTGCAGTCTTTTTAACAATGTGCCCTAACTGCTGAAGACACATGAATAAAATAATAAAATGTATAATAAAATTATATATAATATACAATATGTATAATATATAGATATTATCGATATTATATATAATATCATATTATCTATACATATTACATTTTGGTAACACTTTAGTATGGGGAACGTAGTCACCATTAATTAGGTGCTTATTAGCATGCAAATTAGCAACATATTGACTCTTAATTGGTCATTATTACGTACTCATTCCTGCCTTATTCTGCATGGCCTTATTATACAACCAGTAAGTCATTAACTATGAGTTTTCCCTCTATAACCTCAGAATTATGGCTTATTAATAGTACCATCTCAATATGCTTTGCTTAGTATGGACTTTATAAGGTGGTAGTACCACAAGAAGAGTTATTCTCCCATACTAACACTTAATGAATATGGTCTGTTCTTACATAACAAAACACAAAACTACAAGTGTTCATAGTGTTAAATTACTGTAAATTAAGTTTTTGTTACTTAGAATATGTTCCCCATACTAAAGTGACATCTTGATCATTACTAATTCACTAGTGATTAAGTTTTTTTATGTTCCCCATACTAAAGTGTTACCTACATTTTATATATATATATATATATATATATATATATATATATATATATATATATATATATATAATATAGGTGATGCTAAGATTTACATTGGGGGTGATGAAGAAGGACAGGATTAGGAAGGAGTATATTAAAGGGACAGCTCAGGTTGGACGGTTTGGAGACAAAGCAAGAGAGGCAAGATTGAGGTGGCTTGGACATGTGTGGAAGAGAGATGCTGGGTATATTGTCACTGTTTACTGTTGCATTGGTTTTTGTCGGCTTTGTTCTCCTCACTACATGTTGTATTTATTTGTATTTATTTGCCTTATGTGTTCTGTGGAGCGTTTGTGTGTTTGAATGTTGCCGCTGCTACACAACGATTGTCCCTCTGGGGACAACAAAAAAAAAAAACCTACTTGACTTGATATTGGGAGAAGGATGCTGAATATGGAGCTGCCAGGGGAGAGGAAAAGAGGGAGGCCAAAGAGGAGGTGTATGGATGTGGTGAGGGAGGACATGCAGGTGGCTGGTGAGACAGAGGAAGATGCAGAGGACAGGAAGAGATGGAAACGGATGATAATAATAATAATAATAACGATAAATTAATCTTATATAGCGCTTTTCTAGTACTCAAAGTCCGCTGTGGCGCCCCCTAATGGGAGCAGCCGAAAGTAGTAGTAGTAGTATAATATACAGATAATAAAATGTACTTTTAAAATTTGCATTTACGAGGAGGTAACACCGAGGGTGGTCCGACGGGACGCGGAAGCGGGGCAGGCTAAGCTAACTGCTAGCCCATGCGGACCGGACCGCGGGCGGTCTGGCGGTGGCCTTGCCTGGCGTTGACTGCGGGGTTTTTGGTGTTGCTCTGCGGAGAGCGAGGAGGTGTGTCGAGGGTGTCTGGCTCGGAGAGCCGGCGTTGGATCGGCTGGGTCCGGTGGGCCCAGGGACCACGGCCCCTGCCTGGAGTCTGGCGGGACGCGCAAGCGGGGCAGGCTAAGCTAACTGCTAGCCCATGCGGACCGGACCGCGGGCGGTCTGGCGGTGGCCTTGCCTGGCGTTGACTGCGGGGTTTTTGGTGTTGCTCTGCGGAGTGCGAGGAGGTGTGTCGAGGGTGTCTGGCTCGGAGAGCCGGCGTTGGATCGGCTGGGTCCGGTGGGCCCAGGGACCACGGCCCCTGCCTGGAGTCTGACGGGACGCGGAAGCGGGGCAGGCTAAGCTAACTGCTAGCCCATGCGGACCGGCAGACAGCCATCCTGGCTGGCGTTCGTTCCCTTGGACTTGCCTGTGAGTTCACAAGCAGTTTATGGCGAGGCCACTTTCACTGTTGGCTCTCCGGGCGGCCCGGTTTGCTTCAGGACGGATTTAGCGGGCAGGGATCCTTCGACCTGCACGTCAGAGTCCAGGGGAGAGCTTTTGAATTAAAGCCAGAAGACGAGCTGCCGGGCCGGCTGGTGTTTGGGTGTATCAAGTAAACGAGGGGTACAGACACACTCGCCCGCGTGTATTTATAGTCTCTGCTTTGCTTTCTTTCATCTTCTTTTCTGCGCTTGCGTTCAGAAACCGAGCCAAACGGTTGGGCTGTGTGCCGTATCACGAAAGACACCGTTTCTTCCCAGTTTGCTTGTTTCATCCCCCCCCTTTTTTTCTGTTTTTGATTTTGCTCATTTGGTTTCACGCGTCACACACCGAATCCTTTTCTGCACTCTTTTTTTTTGTCAGTTTATCAATTTTTTGTTGTGCTGTAAAGCAGTGGTTCTCAACCTTTTTGGGGTCCTGGACCCCCTGCGTATTTTTGATCTACCCTGAGGACCCCTCCACCTGATCTTGGGGGAGGGGGGTTGCAATTTGATAGAAACAGTAGAAACTGCATTTTAAATTGCATTATAGCATTTATTCACTCTTTGGGGCAAAAATAAGAGCTTTCAGTTGTAACTTAGATATAGTTAACAAAACAGAATTCTTATGCAGTAACTTTCAGATATATGTAGCAAAACAGAATATGTATTCAGTAACTTTCAGATATATGTAGCAAAACAGAATATGTATTCAGTAACTTTCAGATATATGTAACAAAACAGAATATGTATTCAGTAACTTTCAGATATATGTAACAACAGAATTTTTATGCGGTAACTTTTAACAATGCAAACGGGAGCGAGATCTCTTATTAAAATACAATAAAGTACACTTGTGAAACAGACGTAATTAGAGAAAAAAGTCCTGTTACCCTTTATAGTTTAGGTAGATAAAGGTCTCAGTCACATCTGAGTAAAATAATCCTATTTCTATAAATGTCATAGGATCTTTTCCGCGGACCCCGAGTTGAGAAACACTGCTGTAAAGCACCCTGTGATGTTTGTATTAGAAACTGCAGTGCTAATACAGATTATTTCTGATGATGATGATGATGATTTCGATTTCAAAAGCGGAGCCAGGAAGTCCTTTGTAAACTGTTGTCCTATTTGAAGTGTGTCCATTGTCTTCCATGAGCTATGATTTTAGGAGACAGTGTGATGGATTTGATCGCCACGCTGTCCGTCGTCTGTGTTTGATAGTAGTTTTCTCACCGACTGTCGACTTTTCCTTGACGGAGCCGAAACTCAGCTTCGGCCGCGCCGGTGTGGAGTGCTACTGCCAGCACGAGAGCAGAGCCGCCGTGATTCAGCTTCAGTTCCTGATCAACGAGGTCCGGTACCAGCCATTCCCTCAGTACTCCTGTTTACTGTACTAGCCATCCATGTGTCCATCTGTCTGTGTATCAGTCTATCTCACCATCTGTTTGTCTGTCTTGTCTTTTTCTTTCCTCCCGTTTTCTTTTCCTTCCTTCACAGAAACGTTCTCTTGCTGGCAGGGCCCCTAAGATAATATTTACTGGCGCTTATTCAATATTTATAGTCTGTGAATCAGCAGTGGCAGTGAGAGATGTGCTTTTAATGAACACATTGATTAAACAGTAATGTCCGTTCTGTGACCCACAGCCGTCTTTAATGGCGTCTTTAGTTGTGTGCTCGTCATTCTGCTGTAGTATAAACGGGACCCCTGGCTGGTCCACGTTTCATTCCTGCAGGAGTATTAATCTGTGTGTGTGTGTTTCTCCTGGTTTCTGATCTTTACCATAGGGGGCGCTAGTGAGTGCCTTAGCAGATGACAGCGTCCACCTGTGGAACCTGAGGCAGAAGCTTCCTGCTATCCTCCACTCTCTCAAGTTCAACCGTGAGAGGTAACGGGTGTGAAAGATGGGGGGGGGGGTCGTCCCATCACTTAGTTGTTAAAAAAGAAAAGTGCCTCCATCACTTTCCTGTGGGAAGTAATGAGAGACGGTCCTCGTGGCTGCAGACAGCTGGTTATCTGCCGGGTTTAACGGCGGCTGCAGCCGTGGCGAGCTGGAACGCCGTCTGGTTGTTTTTCTCTGCGGTGGGAATGCAATGCCAGAAATGTTCCTCTTCCCCGAACGAGAGAGGAAAAGGTTATTTCTTCCAGCTCTCAGTTTTCTGTGAGGGCATCAGGAATGTGTTTATAAATATCTTTTCTTTGGTAAAATCTTCACAATTCTGCAGTTGCCTTCGGCGTCCCGGCGTTGCGGTTTTGGAGTAGTTTTTGTGTGAGTCGATTTTAAATAAAACGGGACGGCGTTTGGTGATAGACGGGAAGATGTCTGACTCTGAATTTTTGAATTGAGATCCACCCGCAAATTCTGGGAAGTCAGTGTCTGGTGGGTAGGTTAACCAGCGTCGAGATGAAAGAGATGCTAAGTGTGTTTTACAGGTTTGGATGGCTCTTCCTCTCAGTCGGCCTGTGTGTAGATGACCCCCACTTACTGTGATTTAACCCTGGAACGACCGGGATTTACTCCTACCCAAAATGACCATGGGCGGTCACAATGACCGCCGGGTTTTAAACTCTATAGTCTGTCAAGATAAATACCCGATTGAGATATTGATGCTTTACATATGTTAGTACGTCTGTGATGAAACTCACTGACCCCAAATTTAACAGTTTGACAACTATAATACTATTTTTAGACAATTTAAACTTCAGAGAGACATGGTGGAACTTGAAAATGTGAAAATATTACCTGAAAAGCAAAACGGAAAACACGTACGACCACCGCACACGGTTTTTATCAATGCATCACGTATGTTAGTATGTCTGTTAAGAAACGACTGACACCAAAATTCATATTTTAACAACTTAAATGCTGTTTTTCAGACAATTTAAAACGGCCACTGTCCAACGCCTGTAAATACTGCGACGCCTCGGTGCGTCTGAAACGGCGTCTGTAACCAGACATGTTGGAAATAATCAGAAATCAAGTTTGGACTATTACTCTGCACTAGTGTGTTTCTAGGACACAGCGATGAACCTGGCGAAGGAAATGACACGACCAACACACGTCATAAATAGCGACGTGATGTGCGAGATGACGCAGAAATTACGAGCGGTCATTTTGACCACTCATGGTCGTTTTAGGTCGATCTTATCATAACTTTTTTTTTTTTGTGTGCAATTGATTTAAAACTCATTTTAATGCAAATATATGCAATTTTAGGAGCATTCGGGGAGCGGCAGGTCCGTATCTTTTTTTTCTCTCTCCAAGTTATTAAACTTTGAAAATCCGAAACAGTCAAAATGACCGCCATGGAATCCCCGTGTTACCTCCGGCTTGGTCGGGCGTCCCTGCACACACAATTGGCTGTGCCTGTGGGAGGGAAGCCGGATGTGAGTATGTGTCGTGGTCGCTGCACTAGCGCCTCCTCTGGTCGGTCGGGGCACCTGTTCGGGGGGTAGGGGGAACTGGGGGGAATAGCGTGATCCTCCCACGCGCTACATCGCCCTGGTGAAACTCCTCACTGTCAGGTGAAAAGAAGCGGCTGGTGACTCCACATGTATGGGAGGAGGCATGTGGTAGTCTGCAGCCCTCCCCCGGATCGGCAGAGGGGGCGGAGCAGCAACTGGGACGGCTTGGAAGAGTGGGGTAATTGGCCGGGTACAATTGGGGAGGAAAAAGGAGGGGGGGGGGGTCCAAAAAGAAAAAGAAAAAAAGTGACCGCCTTGGTCGTTCTGTCGGTAATAATTTGCATGCCCAGTAATTGCTGCTGATCCATTTAGTCTTTAAAACTATAACCGCTTTGACTGCATGTACCAGAATGCATTGCAGCAGTTTCCTGCTTCTGGAGATTGGAAAACAAATATCTCATCCAATCAGATTTGTAGTTTTTCTGTCATCCGCTGACGTCAATGGATGATGGAAGTAAGCTGGTTTGCTAAAGCGGACTATGGCGAAACCAACATTGTTGACAAGTGTTGTGTACGTTATAGAGATGCCCCCGCTATGATTAACAGACTGAGATACGGTTGAAAATTCATGAAATGCCCCTTTAAAGCAGAGTCTTGTAATTGGAATTAGACCATCTGCTCCGATCAGTCACTGTTTCTTTAGATTTGATGAAGCTTTGCGACAGCGGAGTCGAGACGTGACCGACCGGGTCTGGTTCTTGTCTTGCAGGATCACGTTCTGCCACCTTCCCTTCCAGAGCAAATGGCTCTACATCGGCACAGAAAGAGGAAACATCCACATAGTGAACGTGGAGTCCTTCACTCTCTCAGGCTATGTCATCATGTGGAACAAAGCCATCGAACTGTGAGTCTGGATTCAGCCCCTTGTCTTTTCCTCTCACTCTTTCGCTCTATCCCTGCTCCTTCATTTCACAGGAGACATTTGACAGAAAGCCTCTTGACGGACAGCTAAACCAGGAAGGCTGCACAGAATGGAAGGCGACGCTCATGCCCGTGAAGGGGCAAACTGCACCAGGTGTTGATGCGGTATCAAAGGTGGTGTAGGAGGCTGTTGTTTTATGTGTTGACAGCAAATGTTAGCGGCAAGGGCTTGTTTTTTTTTATTCAGATGCCAGAATTCATAGCTGAGCCCTATGGAGGCAGCGTGGGCTGAATTCAGCAGAACATCTGTGATGGGAAGGACACAACTGATCTAAGCTCTGCTCCCTTTTCCTCAAACAGCCAAGCCAGATTTTTACGAGTTTTCCTTTTGAGTTTTATTTCCAACGAGCAATATACAAACATTCAGAAATATCTCGTCAGATGTGTTAAGGAGTTATATGTTCATATCTATGAAGGCGCTCTCCTCACATCACACCAGGTGTATTAACAAACACCTGCAGCACGGTGGCCCAGCGGTTATCACTGATGCCTCACAGCAAGAAGGTCCGGGTTCAAACCCTAGGCTGTCCCAGGTCCTTTCTGTGTGGAGTTGGCATGTTCTCCCCGTGTCTGTGTGGGTTTCCTCCGGGTGCTTCGGTTTCCTCCACCATCAAAAAGACATTCGTGTTCGGGTTAATACTCCTGTCTGTGCCCCTGAGCAAGTCATGGAGAGAAGAACTGGAGTTGATCCATATATATATATATATATATATATGGATAGATAGATTGATTGATTGTATGTATGTATGTATATATGAGAGAACGAGGGAAGAGGAATGAAAGTCAGTAGTCAAGACAGAATACATATGCGTGAATGAGAGGGAGGACAGTGCAATGGTGAGGATGCAAGGAGTAGAGGTGACGAAGGTGGATGAGTTTAAATACTTGGGGTCAACTGTCCAAAGTAACGGAGAGTGCAGAAGAGAGGTGAAGAAGAGAGTGCAGGTAGGGTGGAGTGGGTGGAGAAGGGTGTCAGGAGTGATTTGTGACAGAAGGGTACCAGCAAGAGTTAAAGGGAAGGTTTACAAGATGGTAGTGAGACCAGCTATGTTGTATGGTTTGGAGACAGTGGCACTGATGAAAAGACAGGAGGTGGAGCTGGAGGTGGCAGAGATGAAGATGATAAGATTTTCACTGGGAGTGATGAAGAAGGACAGGATTAGGAATGAGTATATTAGAGGGGCGGCTCAGGTTGGACGGTTTGTAGACAAAGCAAGAGAGGCAAGATTGAGATGGCTTGGACATGTGTGGAGGAGAGATGCTGGGTATATTGGGCGAAGGATGCTGAATATGGAGCTGCCAGGGAAGAGGAGAAGAGGAAGGCCAAAGAGGAGGTTTACAGATGTGGAGGGGGAGAACATGCAGGTGGCTGGTGTGACAGAGGAAGATACAGAGGACAGGAAGAGATGGAAACAGATGATCCGCTGTGGCGACCCCTAACGGGAGCAGCTGAAAGTAGTTTTTAAAAAAAAGAAATATATATATATATATATATAAGCAGAGAACACATTAATTGTGAGAATACAGTGTGGAATAAAGTAGCTTTCTGTCATGATGTGATGAAGTGTTTGTGAACGATGTGCTGTGCTACTAATCGGAAGCAGTTCCGTTTGTGTTAGGATGATGTTGGACTTCGGTTTATAAAAGTACATCATTAGCTCAGACCCAACTCAACACAACACTGTTCTTATCTCCTTTGTGTGTCTGTAAAAAGGAGATGAGAAATGTGCTCGGCTGTCAGACTGTGGGAACGTCGTGGGAATGAGTTTTTGGTCTACTGGTTTTATTGGTTTATTTTAAGTGCGTTTTCCCAGTAGTTTGGAGCGTTTCCTCATTCCGTCGTTCAGACGTCTCCTCAACACAACATTCTTGCAAGTTGCTCCCAAATATCTTTTCTTCGGGCAGAGGAACATGACTCACATCTGTAAACGCGGGACACTTCCTCTATAGTGTTTCAGCACGTTGTCTTTTTAAGACCCATTAAACTCAGTTCACCTTCCATGTTAAGGTTAAGTTTACTGAAGCACACACACGAACCCATTTTTTAAACTGGAAAAACAAAAAACTTGTAACTTTTCAAAACAGCACGGAGGGGGAGCTAAACATTTAATTTGCAGCCAATTGAGGAATAATGTCGCAGGTTGCTTTGCATACATGGTGCGAAATTGGGAAAAGTGATATGCACTGTGTTTACTGTGCAGCATACTACTGTATGTATGATTTAGAGTCCATCCATCCATCCATTATCTGAACCGCTTATCCTGCTCTCAGGCTCACGGGGGGATGCCGGAGTCTATCCCAGCAGTCATTGGGCGGCAGGCGGGGAGACACCCTGGACAGGCCACCAGGCCAGCACAGGGCCAACACACACACACACACACACACAATCACACCTAGGGACAATTTAGTATGGCCGATTCACCTGACCTACATGTCTTGGGACTGTGGGAGAAAACCGGAGCTCCCGAAGGAAACCCACGTAGACACGGGGAGAACATGCAAACTCCACACAGAGGACGACCTGGGACGACCCCCCCCCCCCCAAGGTTGGACTACCCCGGGGCTCGAACCCAGGACCTTATTGCTGTGAGGCGATCACGCTAACCACTGCGCCACCGTGCCGCCCATGATTTAGATTAATAGTTCATGTTGTTTATAGAATAGCTAGACTGACAGGATGTTTGAAAAAAAACAGCAAGGCTGTATAAAGTCAAGAAATCCCGATATTATCCTGTAGATATGAATTTTCTCTTGGTGTTCTTTGTTTTGGCGGTTATGTGGTAATCTTTCTGACTGATTGGCGTTCATAATAGGCCTTTTTTTCCCTTCATTTTACCAGTACAAGTCTGATTGTACTGAGTACTGTCCACAGCAATATGAGACCAGTCCTCTCCGCCATTCATTTCTGACCTCCTCCTCCCTCTGTTACCATGGCGACACTGTCTCCACACGCCGTCATCTCCCATAGAACCTCATGTGACCCTGCTGTCTGTCTATCTGTCTCTCTGTGTATTTCTCCATTGTGTCTGTCTTCTCTCTCATAGCGATTCATAGTAATGCTACATATCCATATGGTGCTCTATATCTATCTCGTGTGTGAGCCCTCTTTCCTCTTCTTTTGTTTTCTGTCCTTGCTGTTGAGAGAGAGAGATTGCATTTTTTGTTGTGCTTTGTCCTTTACTTTTATGTCTTTTCTTTTGGAGGATGATTATCTCTCTTGCCTCATAACTGTCTTGTGAATTTACAAAAATAAGGGGGCTTGAACCTAAAATACATTCTGTTTCTGGATAGCGTAGCGGTCTATTCCGTTGCCTACCAACACAGGGATCGGCGGTTCGAATCCCCGTGTTACCTCCGGTTTGGTCGAGTGCCCCTACAGACACAATTGGCCGTGTCTGCAGGTGGGAAGCCGGATGTGGGTATGTGTCCTGGTCACTGCACTAGCGCCTCCTCTGGTCGGGGCACCTGTTAAGCGGGGAGGGGGAACTGGGGGGAACAGCGTGATCCTCCCATGTGCTACATCCCCCCGGTGAAACGCCTTACTGTCAGGTGAAAAGAAGTGGCTGGCAACTCCACATGTACCAGAGGAGGCATGTGGTAGTCTGCAGCCCTCCCCGGATCGGTAGAGGGGGTGGAGCAGCGACCAGGACTGCTTGGAAGAGTGGGGTAATTGGCCGGGTACAATTGGGGGGAGAAAAAGGAGGGGGGAGGGGGATTAAAAAAAAAGCATTCTGTTGCGCTCCCTCTCTCTCTTCTCTCTATATCTTTGTCTCTGACTTTTTACTTTTTACTTTACCTTTTGAAATCTTCACAGGTCCACCAAGACACACCCTGGGCCGGTAGTCCACATCAGTGATAACCCTATGGATGAAGGAAAGGTAGTTAAAAAGCTTTATGGGTTCAATGACACGTGACACGTCCTCACAGTCAGTCATGTTAGATAGTACACGTCAGAGATTCCTAAATCACTCGGCTGGCATGTTTACAGTCATTCAGTTTACTGAACTGTGTGTACAAGTACTGTTTCATAAGGAACGGAAAATTTGCCCCCCTAATGTTATCAAAGTGCAGAAATGGCAGTTTCTGAACCAGCGATAGCCCAACATTAACCATAAACAAACATGCACTTAGACTCAAGATATGACTACGGTCTCACTGTATAACTAATGTGGATTCAGTCTCCTCCTGTGAGTTGACCTGTGTAAACTTTCAGAGATAAACTAAATCCAGACTCAAACCTTGTACCGTCTAACTCTTTGTCTCTTTGAGTGTCCTCATCGACGGACTGAATTTCAACATCAGAGTGTCTGAATATTCAACTGCAGCTTCTTTTAAAAACGCTTGATAAGGGGCGTCTGGGTAGCATGGCGGTCTATTCCGTTAACTACCAATATGGGGATCGGTGGTTCGAATCCCTGTGTTACCTCCGGCTTGGTCGGGCATCCCTAAAGACACAATTGGCCGTGTCTGTGGGTGGGAAGCCGGATGTGGGTATGTGTCCTGGTCATTGCACTAGTGCCTCCTCTGGTCGGTTGGTGCGCCTGTTGGGGGGGGTGGACTGGGAGGAATAGCGTGATCCTCCCACGCGCTACGTCCCCCTGGCGAACCTCCTCACTGTCAGGTGAAAAGAAGCGGCTGGCGACTCCACATGTATTGGAGGAGGCATGTGGTAGTCTGCAGCCCTCCCCGGATCGGCAGAGGGGGTGGAGCAGCGACCGGGATGGCTTGGAGAGCAGGGTGGTTGGCCAGGTACAACTGGGGAGAAAAGGGAGGGGGGACTCTTGATAAGAATCCACTAGACTGTACACTAGCATGCAACATACAGTTAAACCTTTCCACCTGTCTGACACCAGCTCGTACAGTGACTGTTTTGAAGTAACATCTGGGATAGTGATGGTTGTGACAGACAGACTGGCCGTAGTCTCGGTTGTGTTACGCAGCATGAGGTCTGACGGTAACCAATGGCGCTGTGGCATCTTCTCTGCTTGTTGCAGCTCCTGATTGGATTCGAGTGCGGGATAGTGGTGTTGTGGGATTTGAAGTCCAAGAAGGCTGACTACCGCTACAGTTACGATGAGGTAAGGAATATTTCTGTCCCCCTGGGTTCACGCCGGGGTCCTGCCACACCCAGGGTTCCTTCTCATTGTTGCATTAGCAGCACGTCTGGTCTATTTATGGGGGTGGACGGGTGGATTTGCATAATCCTTCACTTGTATCACGCGTGCCAGCGAAATGGCTTCTTGGAGGAATTTGTCGGCCTTGATCAGCTCGCCACGCATCAGGGAGACGGGAAACAATTTTACAGAAGGGCGTTGACCGCTTTGGTGTGAAACTGCGAGGTACTTCATTATAGTGGTTTGATAGATGACAAGGGCAAGGTGCTCGGTGTCATCTCAAACAGCGGATTACAATGCACACACACACACACGTACATGCACTTGCGCTCACACTCACACAGGAGAAACGGGCGCCAGTTAATGATTTTGCAATGCAAAGTTAAGATAAGAGCTTATTTGCCAAAGCGTATTCTGGAACTGTTTACAAGTGCTGTGTGTTGTATCCATGCCTGTTGTAAGGACCTTCTAGTAAATTCTATATGTGTGTGCGTGTTCCAGGCGATCCACTCTGTAGCCTGGCACCACGAGGGGAAACAGTTTGTCTGCAGCCACTCGGACGGCACCCTGACCACGTGGAATATACGCAATCCCGCCAAGCCTGCGCACATCATCACGCCACACGGTACGAGCAGTTGTGTACACACGGTTAAGGTCTGTACACACAATGAAGAAGTGCTTGCCACTCATGTTTCAGTGCACACCTTTATCATGCGCCTATAAATCTCCCCCACGTCTCCTGCTGCTGCTGTTTTTTGTTGTTAAAATGCATACGTTAGAAACTATACAGGAAAATGTGAAGTATAAATTAAAAAAGAAACGGTGGCACATTAGACAGCGTGCCTGTGAGTCAGAGTATTTCACTGTGTAGCATATGTGCACCATATGTGAACTGTATCTTAAGGCTTGATGTACAGTTGGCCTGTGCGTAAACGCGCTTTTGCCGTGTGACCTCCACCAGGGAAGCAGCCGAAGGATGGAAAGAAGCCAGAGCCGTGCAAGCCTATACTGAAAGTGGAATACAAAACAACAAGGGCTGGGTAAGTGTGAGGGTGGTCGGAAGGGAGACCCGCCCATCCTGTTTCTTACTGAGTCCAGTTACACTCCACATCCTGTATGTGAACACTGGTCCTGTCCTGTCCTGACCAGCACTTTTCCACCTGCCACATTTTTGTTGTTCATTGTGATCTCTTGCGGCGACATATTTGCGCCAGTGTGTACAATATGAGTGTTAACTGTTATTAATTCATGACTGAATCATATATTTATTTTGGGGAAAGGGTTTTATGTTTACCAATGGAGTTATAATCTGCACTCCGCTTATCATCAACATGTTTTTGAAACGGGTCCAGGACATCAATAAAAGAAAGCACTTCACTGAGGTGCCAAGACCCTGAAACCCTTAAAACACTCAGAGCCACACCCTCACAATCAATCAAACTTTATTTATGTAGTGCAGACATAAAAATTTAGTACAGTGCATTAGATAAGATAAGAAGAGGAAGCAAGTGAAGGCAGAGCCAAGGACCAAATGGTGGTAGCTGAAGAAGGAAGACTGTTGTGTGGTGTTCAGGGAGGAGTTAAGACAGCCACTGGGTGGTAGTGAAGAGCTGCCGGATGGCTGGGCAACTACTGCAGAAATAGTGAGGGAGACAGCTAGGAAGGTACTTGATGTGTCATCAGTACAGAGAGGAAGGAAGACAAGGAGACTTGGTGGTGGAATGAGGAAGCACAGCAAAGTATACAGAGGAAGAGGTTGGCAAAGAAGAAGTGGGATAGACGGAGAGATGAAGAAAGTAGACAGGACTACAAGGAAGCGAAGCGTAAAGCGAAGACAGTGGCAAAGGCAAAAGAAAAGGCGTATGGTGAGTTGTATGAGAGGCTGGACACTAAGGAAGGAGAAAAGGACTTGTGCTGATTGACTAGACAAAGGGACCGAGCTGGGAAGGCTGTGCAGCAGGTGAGGGCGATTAAGGATAGAGATGGAAATGTGCAGACAAGCGAGAGGAGAGTGTGTTGAGAAGGTGGAAGGAGTACTTTGAAATTTTGATGTCATCAAATCTACTCAAGCTAAATACCAATAAGACTGAGCTCATGGTTGTGGCTTCCAAGGCGCTGCTCCAGAAGGTTGGAGATCTTCTCCTCGACGTGGATGGCTGCTCCATCTGCCCATCCCCAGAAGTCCACAGCCTTAGTGTCTGGACTCCACCCCCTCATTCCATTCCAGACTCCGGCCACTACTCTCAGACTCCGTGGCAGAGACCCTCATCCATTCCTTCATCACCTCCTTTCTGGATTATTGCAACAGAGTCCTGTCTGGCGTACAGCAAAGCCCTAGACAGGCTTCAATATGTGCAGAATTCAGCTGCCAGGGTGCTCCGCCGCACCAAGCCCTGGCAACACATCACTCCGACCCTTGTCCATCATCACTGGCTCCCGGTCAAATCCCGCATTTCTTATAAAATCCTCTTCCTCACCTGTAAATCCCTCCATGCCCATACCCCCCAGTACCTGTCGGACCTCCTCAATCTCTATATACTGTCTCGGAATCTGCGGTCCGCAGACACGGCTCTGCTTTCCAACCCCAAACCAGCCTGTGGACTTATGGGGATAGAGCCTTCAGTGTGGCCGCCCCCACCCTTTGGAACTCTATTCCAGCAGAGATCTGTAATGCTGCTTCTTTGGACAATTTTAAAAGACTACTGAAAACCCACCTTTTTACTAAGGCCTATGGTCTGTAGTCTTTTCATCTTTGTTTTCATCTTTTTTTTGTGTGTAAAGTGTCCTTGGGTTCCTTGAAAGGTGCTATACAAAACTAAGTTGTTGTTGTTGTTGTTTGAACGGCTGATGAATGAAGAAAATGAGAGAGAGAGAAGGTTGGATGATGTGGAGATAGTGAATCAGGAAGTGCAATGGATTAGAAAGGAGGAAGTGAGGGCAGCTATGAAGAGGATGAAGAGTTGAAAGGCGGTTGGTCCAGATGACATACCTGTGGAGGCATGAAGGTTTAGGAGAGATGGCAGTGGAGTTTTTAACTTGATTGTTTAACACAATCTTGGAAAGTGAGAGGATGCCTGAGGAGTGGAGATGAAGCATACTGGTACGTACCAATTTTCAAGAATAAGGGCGATGTGCAGAAATGTAGTAACTACAGAGGTATAAAGTTGATCAGCTACAGCATGACTACTACTACTACTACTACTTTCGGCTGCTCCCGTTAGGGGTCGCCACAGCGGATCATCTGTTTCCATTTCTTCCTGTCCTCTGCATCTTCCTCTATCACACCAGCCACCTGCATGTCCTCCCTCACCACATCCATAAACCTCCTCTTTGACCTTCCTCTTTTCCTCTTCCCTGGCAGCTCCATATTCAGTGTCCTTCTCCCAATATACCCACCGCATATACCCACAATATAGCCACAGCATGAAGATATGGGAAAGAGTAATAGAAGCTAGGTTAAGAGGAGAGGTGACGATTAGCGAGCAGCCGTATGGTTTCAGGCCAGGAAAGAGCACCACAGATGTGATGTTTGCTTTGAGAATGTTGATGGAGAAGTATAGAGAAGGCCAGAAGGAGTTACACTGTGTCTTTGTGGATTTAAAGAAAGCATTCGACAGGGTGCCGAGAGAGGAGGTGTGGTATTGTTTGAGGAAGTCGGGAGTTGCAGAGAAGTATGTAGGAGTGGTGCAGGAGGGAAGTGTGACAGTGTCGAGGTGTGCTGTTGGAATGACAGATGGGTTCAAGGTGGAGGTGGGATTACATCAAGGATCAGCTCTGAACCCTTTCTTGTCTGCAATGATGATGGACCGGTTGATGGATGAGATCAGGCAGGAGTCTCTGTGCGTGGACTATGATGTTCGCAGATGACATTGTGATCTGTAGTGAGAGTAGGTTGCAGGTTGAGGAGAGCCTGGAGAGGTGGAGGTATGCACTGGAGAAAAGAGGAATGAAAGTCAGTAGGAGCAAGACGGAATACATATGTGTGAGTGAGAGGGAGGACAGTGGAATGGTGAGGATGCAAGGAGTAAAGGTGACGAAGGTGTATGAGTTTAAATACTTGGGGTCAACTATTCAAAGTAACGGGGAGTGCAGAAGAGAGTGCAGGCAGGGTGGAGAAGAGTGTCAGGAGTGATTTGTGACAGAAGGGTACCAGCAAGAGTTAAAGGGAAGGTTCACAAGATGGTTGTGAGACCAGCTATGTTGTATGGTTTGGAGACAGTGGCACTGATGAAAAGACAGGAGGCAGAGCTGGAGGTGGCAGAGTTGAAGATGCTAAGATTTTCATTGGAAGTGACGAAGAAGGACAGGATTAGGAACGAGTATATTAGAGGGACAGCTCAGGTTGGACGGTTTGTAGACAAAGTAAGAGAGGCAAGATTGAGATGGCTTGGACATGTGTGGAGGAGAGATGCTGGGTATATTGTGAGAAGGATGCTGAATGTGGAGCTGCCAGGGAAGAAGAAAAGAGGAAGGCCAAAGAGGAGGTTTATGGATGTGGTGGGGGATGACATGCAGGTGGCTGGCATGACAAAAGAAGATGCAGAGGACAGGAAGATGTGGAGACGGATGATCCGCTGTGGCGACCCCTAACAGGAGCAGCCAAAAGTAGTAGTAGTAGTGCAGCAACAACAGCATTGAATAAGAGTGTGCGTGCAAGCATGTATGCGCGCACTGATGATTAGTGGTGGGGTACTTCATACACTAAGGTTAACATTTTAGGCTTTTAGCTAGCATCGTTGTTCACAGCTACCTTGCAACCACAGCATCAGAAGTCTAAGGTTCTATTCCTAGAACATCAAACTTAAAACGTCAGGGTTTGAGCTCCCCTCTACTATTCCCATGAGCATGGAAAGATGATGTAGGTGCCATGTGGGGGAAAAAAATGGGGATTTAGAGCTAAGTGGAGAGATGAGAAGTTATTTGATTTATTTATTGATGGATATTTGGGGGATTAAACACCATCACAACAAACTGCTATTAATGTGTGTGTGTGTCTGTGTGTCTGTGTGTTTGTTTATTTATTTATTGCTCTCAGAGACCCATTCATGGTCCTGTCTGGAGGGCTGTCCTATGACACAGTTGGTAGAAGAGCCTGTCTGACTGTGATGCATGGGAAGAGCACCGCGGTGTTGGAGATGGACTACCCCATCGTAGACTTCCTCACGCTGTGTGAAACCCCCTACCCAAACGGTTGGTTGTGACACTTCGCTCTCAAAATAGACTTGGGCATTTTCTTCACGATTTTCACATGTGATGATAATACAACCTCATTATCCCTGTTAATTTGAGGTTTGTTTATCTGCCAGACTTCCAGGAGCCTTATGCCGTGGTGGTCCTGCTCGAGAAGGATTTGGTGGTGATCGACCTTGGACAGATTGGGTGAATATTTATCCAATGATTTTATAGGAATGTGTGTTTGGCTTGCATCGGAATTAGTGTAATTTGGATTCTGCGTGTTGTACAATATCTGTGGTTCAATAGGAAATTAAGATAATTTACTGAAATTCGGGTATTTACAGTTAAGTGCAAAATTCTCATGGGTTGTTGAATTAAATATTGGCATTTCACATAGCTGATGTTTATTAAACTTACAGTAAATTCAGTAATTATCATCAGCTGCTTTGTACACGTGACTTCTTTTTTTATCATAAACTGTAAAACAGCAGCCATTTTCATCAGGTTTTACCACACTCCTCTTTGAGACTAGTTTGTTGGTGAGAAAAACTGGCAGACATTGAAGTAAATCCAAAACTTCACCGCAGGTTGTCAGACATAATTTAATCTCAGAGTAACTATCGATGCTTTTCCGAGGCCGGAGCCAAATGGTTCTAAGCACACAAAGAAAAAGAAATAAACTATTCCCAATCACATTTCCATTAGCACACAGTTTAGCGTTGAATGGTTTGATGTGTTCATTTCTGGAAAATCCAGAGACCATTTGATAACCATTCTGAACACGGCCAGATCATTTCGGCTGGAGGGCTTAATGACGTTGGCATTCGATGACTGGGTTTTACATTCCTGTCACACCCAGTGACCCTAAATCTGATTGGGTTAAAGATGTTCACCTTGGGAAAACACACACCCCTCCCTATCCATCTGAACAGCAAAAAAAACCCCCAAAGTGGTGTCTCTGTCTTGGGAACTGTCTGTGGTATGGTGTTAATATCCTACAGCAGCACGTACTGAAATCACAGCTGGCAGCCGATCTTTTTCCATCAGAAAAACGAGGCCGAACAAAAATGTCGTAATCTGTGTCGGGGTCATGTCACATGTGCGTTACACTGTTGCATCACTGCGTCATTTGTTGTAGTCGTTGTAGTTTTTCTGTGTAACAGAAAGTTGAATCGGTTCATCCGGACACAGCGTTTATTGAGAGAGAAACGTTTCATCACTCATCTAAGTCACTTCTTCAGTCTCAGCTGTGTTACTTTTCCTGTCTCCCGTCTTCTGACTACCTTCGCCGGAAGTTACAGGGGAACCGACTTTATTTGGGATCCAGGGCCGAAGTTCGCTGGCGCTGTCCGTCACTGCCTGGTGCTAGCTAGCTAGCTAGACTCCGGAGTACAACCCAACACGGTTCAATAGTTCACTTCGTCTGAAAATGGCGAGGACACCGTCTTCTCTCTTTGGAAACACATTTAATCCTTCTTCACAGCTGCACAAAACGTTGACAAAGGTCCAATATATCACAGTTCTTAGTGATAATATTTCCTTTCACTTGCACCGAGCCCCCACTACCGTTCGCGCCACACAACAACAACAACTTCCTCATTCCCCCCTCCCCACCAACCAATCAGAGTCCGACCCCAGATCGTGCTCTTAAAGTGGTACACCCTTATTTACCAACAGCTGACTGCAGGTATCAACATCGCGTCTCAGTTGCTTTCAAACCCCAAAACACGCTGCACCAGAAACTGGTCCACCCCATGGATCGGGTCCCCCGGCACAAACAGCGCAATACAGTTATACGCTGTTAAGTGCCGGGAGGACTGCGGTGACTTGCAGATCGGGGAAACCAAACAGACGCTGGCCGAGAGGATGGCACCACACAGAAGAGGTAACGCGTCAAGGCCAGGACCCCGCAGTCTACACCCATCTACAGGCCAGTGGCCACTCTTTCAGGGATGCGGATGTGCACATCCATAGGCGTTTATAGCCCATTTTTGGGGGTGCTGCAGCACCCCTAAATTGAACCCCAGCACCCCTAAAATTGAAGAGATTTTTTCTTTTTGCTGTATGTCCATGTTTAATAAGCTGAAGAAATGTCAAAACCATATCCAGTATATGGTTTAAACGTAATATTTTAACAACAAAAACACAGCACCCCCCCCCCCCATATTTCGAAAATGGTTTGATCCACCCCCCCAAATTTATCTTGCCTGGCCGGCCAGCACTCTAGGTGCTCAGCACCCCTAAAACTCTGATCTTAGAATCGCCCCTGTGCACATCCCTGATTCAACTGCAGGTATCCCCGCCCTTGTAAACAATACAGCGGCATAACGACCGAAACCAACGATTGCTTTCATATTGTAGCGAATTGGGGGGGGACAACGCAACCACAGGAACTGCCTCGGCCGGGAAGCGAACCCGTATCGCCCGCACCGCAGGAGACGTCGCTAACCGCTCGACTAAAGGGTCAGAACCACCAGCCAGCGGCCAGCGTGTCTTCTTATACATGCACTTTATAATATGCAAATTGCCGTGAGCATTAACTAGAGTTTCACGCTACGTTTACACGACAACGGTCTTGCTAAAAACGGAAACGTTTTTCTTTTGCGTTTTAAAAAAAGTTCCGCGTTCAGACGACATCGTTTTCGACTGAAAACGCTGTAGTATGCATGCCAGGCCAGTAGTTGGCGGTAAAGCTTTGTTGTAGAGAGCGTTTCCGGCGGGACCCAATAACACCACGCGCATGCGCATAAACGCTTCCTCCTCAGAGCGTTGAGTAAAACGAGCGGACGACGGCGAGTGCAGCGCTCGAAAACGGAACGTTTTGACTGGACGGACGATGAGATGGGAGTGGTAAATAATGCGTCTCCGCCGATCACAGTAACGGTGCAGCAAATCTGCACCCTGCTGGAGGAGCGTTATTAAATTTAGCAGAGATAACAGCGCCGGCGCAGCTCGTTGATCCGCCATTGTTAACGTCGTCTTACTCGCGCGTTTGACCGAACGCGTAACACACATGCGCGAGTGGAGCCGTTACGTCACCGTTTTCGCAGGAGCCGGTTTTGCTGGTCTGCACGGCGATGCTGGAGTTGTGTTTTCAAAAGATTTCGCTCTGGGACCCGGTGTCAAAAGTTTGCGGCCGAAGCGCAACAGTACTTTACCGTTTCGTGCTGAAAACGTTGCCGTGTGAACGGGCCTTCAATGGCCACGTGTGCTACTCGCAGAGGATTTGGGAATGGTCGCAATCACAGCATTGTAAAAGATGGCAGCCGATGTACTCTTAGCCCAGGCGCGGATCTACGGGGTGGCAAGGGGTGGCAGCTGCCACCTCTGGGGCACCATCTTGCCACCCCATTTATAAATCAGATAATATGTTTTTAAAGTATATTTTATGTACGTGCATGGCGAAGGTCAATGAGACCCGCACCAAGCTCATCTCAAACAGAAGTCGCCGATTTAGAATCCCCCCTCCCCCTCACAGGCGCGGATATACGGGGTGGCAGCTGCCACCTCTGGGACACAGTCTTGCACCCCAGGAAAAAATCTCTAGATCTGCCACTGTTTTAGCCCCCCCCCTTTCGGTTCAGGGATGGTCGATGGTCGTTCCCTCTTCATATAGATGGCCTCTTTGACTCCCCGTTCAAACCAGCGTTCCCCCCTATCAAGGATGTGCAGATCCTCATCCTTGAAAGAGTGGCACTGGCCTGTAGATGGGTCTAGACTGTGGAGTCCTGGCCTGACGTGTTAGCTCTTCTGTGTTGTACCATCCTCTTGACCAGCGTCTGTTTGGTTTCCCCAATGTACAAGTCACAGCAACCCTCCTGGCACTTAACAACGTACACTATATGGCTCTGTTTGTGCTGGGGGCCCCGATCCTTGGGGTGGACCAGCTTCTGGTGCAGCGTGTTTTGGGATTTGAAAGCAACTGAGCGTAAGCCTAAGAGTACATCTGTTGCCATCTTACAGTGCTGTGATTGCAACCATTCCCAAATCCTCTTGTGAATAGTACACATGGCCGTTGAAACTCTAGTTAATGCTCACAGCAGTTTGCATATGAAACTGGTCATTAGTTTCGGTCATTATGCCACTGTATTGTTTATAAGAGTAGGGATGCCTGCAGTCAGTTGAGACTGAAGAGGTCACTTATGCCCCTTTTCCACTACATGGTACCGGCTCGACTCGACTCGCAGTGTCATCTTCCATTAACGTTAGAGTACCCCCTCAGTGTAGTTGGTCTGCATTGATTTTGGTGCCCGCTCCAGTTTTTTTGGAACCTCGACAAAGGTGGTACCAGAAAAGTGGTAAAAGTTACCAAAATGCCGGTACTTTGCCGTAATAGAAAATGAAAAAGTCGAGTTGAGCTGGTACCATGTAGTGGAAAAGGGGCATATTAGACAAGTTATGAAATGTTGTGTCCAGATGAACTGATTCACCTTTCTGTGATTTCCTGACCTGGATTATTGAGCACGCATAAAGATGTAGTTTTTCTGTGGTACTTCCTTGTCCTGATTTTCGCTCCAATGCTAATGGAAACAGAAACAGTAACTGCACACGACTCGTCATCGGCACACACTGGCCCCATTATGGTCTCAGCACGATAGTGGAAAAAAGTCGTATATGATAGATGCAGCTTCTTCTGAATCAGACCTGTCCTGCATTGTTTTGACCAGGTACCCAATATTTGAGAACCCCTACCCTCTCAACATCCATGAGTCTCCGGTGACCTGCTGCGAGTACTTTGCCGACTGCCCCACTGATCTGATTCCTGCACTTTACTCTGTTGGCTCTCGGCAAAAAAGACAAGGTTTCAGTAAGAAGGTAGGGTATACTCCATTGTTACAGACGTTAAAAACACTAGTCTCAACGTTCAGGGGCTTTGGAGGAAGGACACTCCAGAAAACAGTGGTTCAGCTTGTGGGAATTAGAATAGGTTTACTTTTTTGATTCCAGACCACATTAAAATGTTATCGTGCTAAAAATGGTGCGGGACCTCTTGATGAACTTGGGGGTCGAAAAAAGTAAACCTATCCTTTAATATAAAACACAGTACGGTCTGAGCAGCGCCATTTGAGGAGGTGTTTTTACTGAGCTCCTCGCTAGAACTGTTATTTCATATGGAAGCAGCTATTTCATGTTAAGATTATCCGAAACACTCATCAGCGAAGTGAAGACCATGCACCAGGTTTGATATTTGATAGCTCGGCGGGTGGCTGAGTTCAAGGAGGTGCGGGCCTTCCTCAGAACCTGCGAGGGGATTCGGGGCGGCCTGTGGTACCCAGCAGAGCTGAGGAAAACGACGTCAGATGGCAAGCCTACGAGCTTTACGGCTCCCAAACAGGCCAAGGACTTGATAATCTTAAAACCTGAAATGCGTGATCTGAAAGTATGACGACAACGGTCTGTGACATACTTTCTGTGATGTTCCACATTTGATATGACAGTATGTTGGACTAACATTACTTGGACTGCCACCCTTAAAGCCTATCTCAGATAGGCTTAAGACTTTGCTTGAGTTTAATGATGATTTACGTTTTCTAGTGACCGCCAGCAAAAGGTTAAGTACATTTAACTTCTCATTTTGGGTTGGCAGGGCCCTGTTAACAGATAATTGGTTGGTTAAGTTATTTCTTGGCAGGACGGCTAGCCTGCTGTCGGATGCTAGTAGGATCCATGGTAATTATAAAAAACTGTGGTTTTATCCACATAAAGTGGGACATAACTTTTGTGCTAGTTTGGAAATGTGATGAGTGTGTTATGTTTGATCATGGTTAAGTTTAGCTGGGACATTTTATTCTGATGTTCATTTATGCGGTGAGGCTCAGTCTCACAAGGTACGCTTTGGTATGTTGTGCAGGTGGAGGTATATGCAGTGTCTCATTTGGGGAGGGACCAGCAATGGGGTTTTGTGAATGGTGTGTTTAATGTCGTGTCGTTTCTTTTTTCTTTTTTTTCATGTCTTTGACTATCGACTCTTGACTCCACAACGTTTATACAGAGCAGGGTTTCCCCCAGGAAAGTTGTTAGGCCCCGTGGCAAGCGTCTTTTTTTTTTGGGAGTTTTTTTCCCTTTTTCTCCCCAGTTGTATCCGGCCGATTACCCCACTCTTCCGAGCCATTCCGGTCGCTGCTCCACCCCCTCTGCCGATCGGGGGAGGGCTGCAGACTACCACATGCCTCCTCTGATACATGTGGAGCCAGCTGCTTCTTTTCACCTTACAGTGAGGAGTTTCACCAGGGGGACGTAGCGCGTGGGAGGATCACGCTATTCCTCCACCCTGAACAGGCACCTCAACCGACCAGAGGAGGTGCTAGTGCAGCGACCAGGACACACACCCACATCCGGCTTCCCACCTGCAGACACAAACAATTGTGTCTTTAGGGATGCCCGACCAAGCCGGAGGTGACACGGGGATTTGAATCGGGATCCCCGTGTTGGTAGGCAACGGAATAGACCGCTACGCCACCCGGACACCCGGCAAGTGTCTTTTTTGATGGGGGCCTGGCGCGGGCCAACAACAAACTGATGGCATTAAGGGTAGGGCCCCATAGTTTCTGTGATCGTGGAACTGAGATTTTTAAAAAGCTATAACAGAGGTTCCATAGGACCCTACATTAAGTCAGTGGTAAAAACTGACTGGAGATTTGAAAATATGAGTACGTAATGTATAAGTTATTTATTTAGCACACGTTTTTTTTAAAAAAAATCAACTATAGCAGAGTCGTACAAAGAATCTGACTATGTACAGTCTTGGAATGTTGTGTTTTCAACAACAGCAAAATAAAATTAATTTAAAATCAATGATATCAAAAGTTTTTGCACTCTACAAAAAACTTGGAAAAAGTCCTGCTCGGCTACGGATTCTTAGAGCCGTGGAATGCTGGGCACATTTAATAAGAAAAGAAATTCAAATACCAATTTTTGCACTCTACAAAAAACTTGGAAAACGTGCTGATTGGCTACTATGCTCGATCAACCAAGAGAGCCAACATAATCAATTGTAGGCCTAGGGAAAAACCGGCACTTGGTGCCGTTGTGATCGTTGGAAGTATCAAGTGTTGAATGTCAGTCTACGTACAATGAAGGTAAAGAACGTTGATCTCAGACCTGCTGTTTTCCTGTATCGCGTTCACGTTTTAATCAGCAGATGTTCCTGGTGAGCTTTCCAACATTATAGCTTAGGTTTCCAACCAAGCCGCCCCAAACAAGCATGAAACCGACCAGACCCACAGTGCACCCCAGCTGCGTGTGTAGGTGAAGCGTGTCCTAGTAAACGTCCCTCTCAGGTTAGGTTGCCAGTGAGTTAGTGAGTGAGTGACCACAATTTGTAACCTATAGCCCCTGGTGGCTGTTGCTCGCACGCCTTGGGAAAAACATCCCAAAAATACATTAAAAAAAATGCTGATGCTTAGGCCCCGCAGGGGTTCAACTTAGTCCCGGTGAGCGAACAGCAACTGCCGCCATGGGCTGTGCGTGGCAAATTGTGGTCACTCACTCACCCATGGACAACCTGAGAGGGACGTCTGCTGTTGCCCCCTTTCTCATTGAACACTGATGCAGCCTGAATGTACCTAAAGAGCACCCGTTACTAAGATGGAAGCTCTAAAGAATAATCCTGTAAAACAAAAATCTGGTATGGATTAATTAAACCCATTAAAGTGACCTCGTGTTTTTTTTATTTTAACAGGAGTGGCCCATTAGTGGGGGCAACTGGGGCCAAGGTGTCCAGAGCTACCCAGAGATCATCATCACGGGGTCAGTAGAAAAGCTAAGATGAGGAGATCTCATGGTACACATGGAAATGCTGAACTCTTGGAAGAAATGAGGGGTTCTGTTCTCTATCGTAACATGATTTCCCTTGTTTTGTTTTTTCTTTTTGACAACAAACAGGCATGCTGACGGTTCGCTTAAGTTTTGGGATGCTTCTGCACGTGAGTACCGCATTTACATTTACTCATTTGGCATAGACTTTTATCCAAATGGACTTAGAAGAGAGTCAGTGATTAGCAGATAAATTTGAGAGTAAACCACCGGCAGAGGGCTACATATTAATCATATCATAGTAGTACAATATGAAGTAGTAGTTGTAGTACATTTGTTAAATAGTAATCACAGTCTTCCACATTAGCAGCAGATACCAGGCTGCTGTATCTGATATTTCTTTCTTAATTGCCTCCCTTTCTTTCTCCTCGCTCTCATCATAGTAATGCTTCAAGTACTGTACAAGCTGAAGACCGCCAAGGTGTTTGAGAGGGCTCGGGGGAAGGAGGAGAAGCCCGCCACCGACATCGTAGACGAGGACCCATTCGCCATCCAGACCCTCTGCTGGTGCCCTGAGAGCAGGATGCTCTGCGTGGCCGGAGTCTCCGCCCACGTCATTGTCTATAGGTTCAGCAAACAGGAAGTCACCACCGAAGTGGTCCAGGTAAACCAATCACTCCGCAGGATGATGTTTCACAGGAAATGTCTGTTGTCTGTGCCGTCCATTAAGCACCTATAGACCTTTTTTACACTTACGTGATCTTTCAGCTGAAAGTATTTGGTGGCACTTCTGCTGCACAGTAACAACAACAATGGCAGAATCCAGAAACTGGAGCTTTTGTAATGTACCTCACAGTGCTGTAACACATTTTAAAAGTCCTGTATCTGTTCATGCTTTTGTTCTTTACATCTTTCTTTCTGTGCCAAACGTTTTTTTGTTTTGTTGTATCAATTATTTTATTTCTTTATTTACAAGGCTTTTAACTTTATATAACTGATATTAGTGTCATCATTACTGTTATTCTTATTCCTGTTATGATAATGATAATAATAAACTTGATTCAGTACTTTTTAATACATGAAATGCTGCTCAAAAAAAGTCACAAGCAGAAAAAAAATACAACATAGTATAAAAATGCAAATATTAACAGATAATGAAAATGAAAAAACATTTCTCTGGGTGCTCTGGTTTCCTCCCACAGTCCAAAGACATGTAGGTCAGGTGAATCAGCCATACTAAGTTGTCCCTGGGTGTGACTGTGTCGGCCCTGTGATGGACTGGCGGCCTGTCTAGGATGCCTCCCCCCCCGCCACCCAGTTGCTGCTGGGATAGGCTCCTGCATGCCGCAACCCTTAATTCGGATAAGCAGCTTGGATAACGGATGGATGGAAAATGAAAAAAGCAATTTAACTATTGTTATTATTATTATTATTGTTGTTGGTGTTTTATTATATATATTTTTTCTCCTCTTAGCTGTTGGAGGTGCGAATGCAGTGTGAGCTGAGTGAAGTGGAGTCTCCTGACCCGGGGGGAGAACAGACACCGACCCTGCCGGCCTCAGGGGCCTTGTCCAGCCCGCAGGATGGCGAGCCCCCTACCCCGACTGCTGCCGGCTGCACCTCCTTCGATGGGCCCAAGGACAACATCCCATGTCTCCAGTACGGATCCTCACACTGTCCGCTTGTTTGGGAATGTAGATCAAACTTAATAAGGACTCACACAGCACATCACACCTGCAGGGCATTTTGTTTGGATTAGATTTAAAGTGGTTATCCGTAATTTTTTCATGTTAAAAAAATGCCAAAAATGCCCTTTCCCACTGGTCATTTTTGGAGCAACAGTCATTCAGAGTATTAGTGTTCTGTAATTGCTCCACTATACATTAGCATCTGAGCCAGTGGAGTCCACCATTCCCACCAAATATTCAGTACCGCACCTGCACAGGAAGTGCATCAAATCTGGCACAAAAGGAAAAGAAGAAGATTAAGAAGGAACTTGCATGTCAAATGCGGAAAAGCAAAGTGATAGGCACTAAAATACAAAGCTAAAATAAATATCCGTTAATCTACCGTTTAATTAGGTTTGATTGAATGTTTGATATGGATCAGTATGTTGTTCAATATTACCGTGTTGGATGACATTGCTGATCAGTCGTCTTTCTCCAAAATACCCACGCTACCATTGAATTATTTTGCAGGTGTTACGCTAAAATTTGCAACCGTCTGAAAGTGTGACCTGCACGAGAACGCTTTCTGCACATTCAGGATCATGTCATTTTCAAATGGAGCTCTGGGATTTGCAATATGAAAATGAACTATCGAAGAAATGAAGGATAATTACTTTAATATCTCATGAAGGAATAAAACTTGGGAGGCACAGTGGCGCAGTGGTTAGCGCTGTCGCCTCACAGCAAGAAGTTCCTGGGTTCGAACCCTGGGGTTGTCCAACCTTGGGGGTCATCTCAGGTCGTCCTCTGTGTGGAGTTTACGTGTTCTCACCGTGTCTGTGGTGGGTTTTCTGCGGGTGCTCCGGTTTCTCCCACCATCCAAAAGACGTGCATGTTAGGGTTTATACTCCTGTCTGTGCCCCTGACCTAGGCATGGCAAGACGAACTGGAGTTGGTCCCCAGGTGCTGCACGGCGACTGCCCACTACTCCTAGCTACACAGCTAGGATGGGTTAAATGCAGAGCGTAATTTCCCTACGGGGATTAATAAAGTGTATCCAAAAAAAAAAGAGGGAACTGGTATTCTACAAGAGTAAATTAAGTTCAGCTTAAAATGTGTAGGACAGTGGTTGTGTTGGGCAGCTCCCAGTTTTGTGTATTTGTGTGCATCTGAAGCTAGGTGTTGGTACCAAACCGAACCCCTGTTGGCAGTCAGTTGTCCTTGTTGTATTTCAGGGTGCGCAGCTCCCCGCTGAAGCAGTCGGCGGGGTACCAGGTGGAGCTGATCGTCCAACTGGTGTGGGTGAGCGGAGACCCACCACAACAGATCAGCACCCTGGCATTGAACTCTTCCTACGGCCTGTAAGTCCGTCTGGACTTGAACAGACACACACATGCATGCACACACAAATAAGATGAAACGTTAGTCATCCCTATAAGTGGGTTGTTGAATTGGCACTGAGAAACAGTGGAGACTTGGGCAGAGACAACAAAACTCTTTCTCAAACTACACAGTCTTTTGAGATATGATTCTAAAAATAAAAAAAAGGTCCCGTCAGCCATGACTGTACTCCGCACTGAATTTAATTTTATCTCCCTGCATTGCTTTGTCACAGCCTCCCTCTTCTCTTGATGAGTCTCTTAAGGTATGTCACATTGTCGTTAGTTTTCATCCACATTGACCAGAATTCTGATCCTTCTGGTCCTCTGCTCCGGGTGCAGCGTCTGTCTGTAAAATCCAGACTTGACACGATATGTTCTGGCGTGACGAAATGATAAAAGATAACCGCAGCGACAACTAAACGATATTATTGAATTACCGCCCAGCCTCAGTGATGCAGCAGGGGGTATAGAGATCTTCATCGTATCCCATAAAGACCCCTTCCAGTCACGTTACAAGACATATAAAATGCTCTGAGTAATATGATAAATTGTCTGATGTGTTTTTTCTTCAACCTAAGCTCAGTTATCTTGGTAAAATCCTTAAAATTACATCTATTCCTTCTCCCTCATTAAAAAAATCCAGAATCTATGAATATGCAAATTATCCCCACGCTCAATTAACCCCCCACCGCGCCGCTTGTCTGCCGCCAACCGATTCCAAAGAAGAGCAAATTGGACAGGGTCGCATACAAATGGACGCCTCAGAATGGTAATGTATTTTATGTCTCGCTGTCCCGATGTTAGAAACGCAACGGTAATAGATAACATGAGTCTTCAGCTTGACGACGTTATCAGTCAGCTAATAATGTGTTGCTAACCTTAGATCACTCTTGGTCCTGCTCGCCAGCTCTGACGAGTTATCTGTCTTGTAAGGATAAACACTTAGATGTGTCGTTTGGAAGAAACACTTTGAACACAGAAAGTCTGACACGCCCTCCACATCCATCTAGCCTCTCACTCTCTCTCTCTTTCTTTCTTTGGCTCTCTCTTGCTCTCATTGGCTCTCTTGCTCGCTCTCTTTGGCTCTCTCGCACGGTCTCTTTCTACCCGGACGCCACTCTCTTTGGCTCTCTCACTCTCTTTCTCGCTCTCAGTGGCTCTCTCTTGCTCTCTCACGTTCTCTCACTCACTCTCTTTGGCTCTCTCACTCTCTTTCTCGCTCTCAGGGGCTCTCTTGCTCGCTCTCTTTGGCTATCGCTCTCAGTGGCTCTCTCTTGGTCTCTCTCTCGCTCTCTTTGGCTCTCTCGCTCTCTGGCTCTCTCTCACTCGCTTTGGCTCTCACTCTCATTGGCTCTCACGCTCTTTGGCTCTCTCTCTCGCTCTCTTTGGCTTTCTCTCACTTTTTCTCTCTCTCGCTATCATTGGCTCTCTCACTCTCATTTGCTCTCTCTCTTGCGCTCTCTTTGGTTCTCTCTCTCTCTCTCTCTCTCTCTCTCTCTGTCTGTCTGTCTGTCTGTCTGTCCTCTTTCTCTCTCTCTTTGGTTCTCTCGCTCTCTCGACCTACATTCACCTCACCGCTCAGCCACACACCTGCTTTCCATCAAGCTCATCAATCCAAGCACTACAAGAAACCACTCATCGCCAGATCGTTGTTTGAGCTACTATGTTAGTCTCATGTGGTCGGCAGCTTTGCAATTCTTTCAGAGTATTTTCCCACTGTTGTTGCTTGTTAGACTAATTGGCTTTTCATTGTTATTAGTATTGCCCCTTTCTGGTTCATCTGCCTGCCTAGCTGTCTGGCTGCTTGTCCCTGAGCTTGGTGCAGTCCAGCTGCACTCACTCATTCGTCCGGCATGGCCCGGCTCTGCTAGCTGCCTCTGCCTCCATGCCATCACCTCTCCGCCACCGGCCATCCTCGATAAACCCCTTTCCTCACTCGCCTTTGTCCCTTGTCTTTGTTTTGCAAATGGATTCACTAGTCTCGCCCTTAACAGTCTCTGGAGAAAGAGAAAAATAAACTTACCGGCTGACCAATGTGTCGGCTTGTACTCGCTGTGTCTCCAGGATAAATGGATGGCACGGTGTTGGGCTTCAATATAAGTTTTGTGGAAAAACCCATCTGTTTTTGTGATACATTTTCAAAATGGTGTTCTTGAAAATGGCTACTGCAAACCTGTGTTTTCTTGGGAAGTTTGGCTGGGACATTACAATTTTTCCAAATAAACTGCACCCATTTCTTTCTGATTTTCAGATCCTTTGGTAATAAATGAAGACTCACTGATTCTCCTTTTATAAATTTGCAGCTGAAAACAAAACGCGTCTCTGCCATCGTTTTGAAAGTAGTGAAACTCGTAGCTGGCGAAATTACAATAAGTAGCTACGCCGCTTCTCCTCTGGCTCACATTGCTGAAGCTGGTGCACATAGTGGTATGTAAAGCACCACCCCGTCCATTAACGGGATTGGTTCCTCAGGTTTGTGTCGTATGAAATCTCACCTGACTGAATCAGGTTTTTTGAGACTGTCCTTGGTACACTGCAGTTTCAAAGCAGATCTGCTCAGCCATGGCGTTGACTGCTTATTTTGCTTCTGATAGGTCTTGTAACATTACCGTAACACCATATGGACAAGTGAACAAGGTTAAAAACTTGATTTTCACCGGAGGGGGGTCTTTAAAGGGCAGTGGTAATCCAAAGCTAAGATGCATAAAAAGGTTATCTGTCATCTGACTGACGCCTCCTTCCTGTTTGACAGTGTGGTGTTTGGTAACAGTAATGGTGTGGCCGTGGTGGACTACCTGCAGAAGACTCTCCTCCTCAACATGGGCATGTTGGAGCTGTACAGCCCGGCCGACCCCTGCCAGAGACAGCCTCGCTCCCCACGCAAAGCCCGGCACCCATCCGGCGGTGAGCTCCTCTCTGTCAGTCTTCTGCCTCCGCTTTGAGTTTTGGTCCGACTGTTTTTTCTTCACCCCCCCCCCCTTTTTTTTTTCTTTTGTTGTTTGTTTTTTCAAACCACAATCTCTGCCTTGGTTGCTCTTGCTGATAAGTTATTGTTCTAATGAGTTGTAATTCACAAGTGCTTCAAAATGATTGCTAGCCATCATGGAAATAGTCGTCTCTTGGGGGTGGACGCCACAGCAAGACCAGTCTGACATTCAGGAGTCGGCTTGGTGTCTCGCTGTCACGCCAGCTCCCTCTGCAGTGCCCCCTCTCCCTCAGCAGGGAGCGCCGCTCACAGGGTCCCATCTGTTGACTTGTTAGCAATCTGAGTACCCGCAGCAAAAGAGATAGCCGTGACTTTTAAAACGCTCCCTTCTGTTTTTTGTTTTTTTTTTGAAAGTCAGAATAAGAGGCAGTTTTGCTTGTGCTGAGTCTTTTAATACACTATATGTACAAAAGTATTGGGACACCTGGCCATTACACCTACAGGAGCTTTTATGACATCCCATTTTAAATCCATAGGCATTAATATGGAGTTGGTCCCCCCCTTTGCAGATATAACAGCTTCCACTCTTCTGGGAAGGCTTTCCACAAGATTTTGGAGTGTGTCTGCACTCTCAAAAATTGAGGTACAGAAGAGGTACACTTCTGTGCTCATAGGTACATTACAGCAACAGAGGTACAATATTGTACTTTGAAGGATCAGATTTGTATCTTTCCATAAGCTGAAAGGTAACAAAGGTAGTTAAAAGACAATGAAGTGTCTTTACATGGGTACATTATTGTACTTCAAAAAGGTACTGCCCCGGCGACAAGCATTTGTACCCACTTAGGTACACACTGGTACTTGTTTTTCTTAGTGTGTGGGAATTTTTGCCCATTCATCCAGAAGAGCATTTGTGAGGTCAGGCACTGATGTTGGACAAGAAGACCTGGCTCGCAATCTCCGTTCTAGTTCATCCCAAAGGAGTTCGACGGGGTTGAGGTCAGGGCTCCGTGGGGGCCAGTCAAGTTCTTCCACACCAAACTCACCCAGACATGTCTTAATGGACCTTGCTTTGTGCACTGGGGCACAGTCGTGCTGGAACAGAAAAGGGCCCTCCCCAAACTGTTCCCACAAGGTTGGAAGCATAGAATTGTCCAAAATGTCTTGGTATGCTGAAGCATTAAGATTTCCCTTCACTGGAACTAAGGGGCCTTGCCCAACCCCTGAAAAACAACCCCATATTATTGTCCCTCCTCCACTAAACTTTACAGTTGGCACAATGCAGTCAGGCAGGTAACGTTCTCCTGGCATCCACCAAACCCAGACTCGTCCATCAGACTGCCAGACAGAGAAGCGTGATTCGTCACTCCACAGAACACGTTTCCACTGCTCCAGAGTCCAGTGGCAGTGTGCTTTACACCACTCCATCCTCCGCTTGGCATTGTGCTTGATGTAAGGCTTGCATGCAGCTGCTCGGCCATGGAAACCCATTCCATGAAGCTCCCGGCGCACAGTTTTTGTACTGATGTTAATGCCAGAGGAAGTTTGGAACTCTGCAGTTATTGAGTCAACAGAGTGTTTGTGACTTTTACGCACTATGTGCCTCAGCACTCGCTGTGTGACTTTACGTGGTCTGCCACTTCATTACTGAGTTGCTGTTGTTCCTAAACGCTTCCACTTTTCAATAATACCTCTTACAGTTGACCGTGGAATATCTAGCAGGGAAGAAATTTAATGGACTGACTTGTTGCAAAGGTGGCATCCTATGACAGTTCCACACTTGAATTCACTGAGCTCTTCAGAATGACCCATTCTTTCACAAATGTTTGTAAATGCAGGCTGCATGGCTAGCTGCTTGATTTTATACACCTGTCGCCATGGGTCTGAATGAAACGCCTAAATTCAATGATTAAGAGGTGTGTCCCAATACTTTCGTACATATAGTGTATATTTTCTCTCTGCTGCCATTCACACTGCCATTGGTCTCAACACACCGGGCTTTAAAATTTCTCCAAGAGTAAAGCAAATTTTTGGAAAACGAAAAAAGAGCTTAAGATCAAACATTTGAACATGATTTTAACCGGTGTGTTTCCAGCCGCTAAGCACTGAGCTGTGTAGCTTTCTTCTGCTCTGTATTTGTGATTTTTTTTTCTCCAGTCATTTCTCTGTTTCACCTTTCTGCTGTTTGTTGGTCTCTCTCTATGATTTTTCATGTAAAGACATTCCAACTGTGACGTCTTGCATGTCGAGCCTTTCTAGCTTGTATACAGAATCTGTGAAAAAACTTCGCTCCTCTCACTTAAGTAAGTCAACGCCTCATCAGTCTTTTCATCTCTTCTTTTTCTTTCCTCCCTTTTCTCTGTCAAGTTTCTCCCCTTAGCTCTGCATCTTTGTCCAGTGTCTGTCAGAGTATTGGTCCCTGCCTGAGACTACATGTCTTAATAAAAGTAAAGCATGAAAGAATAAGAGCATTATCAGCATTGTCATCATTGTCGTAATGACTGCAGCAGTTATACTGAAGCTCAGTGTCATGACCCAGCCAACATTAAAGACTCAGTCAGTAATCAGCAGAATGGCACCCGCTGTTTAGATACTATCATTCCTCTACCGGCTGCATTCCTGTTTATTAGACTTGAGAGATTTTATGACTATTACATTTTATTTTATAATTATAGCATTCACATATGCAAAAAAGACTTTCATTTGTGTATTTTAAGGAGTATCAGTTGAAAAATTTCCATGAAGTGTATCTTCTGTCTGCAAGTGAAACTTGTGTGAATATGCCTCAGTATTTGTATGATCCAATGGATTCCGGGTTGTATCTTTAACTCGACCAGCTCTTTATCTGGACAAACATGGCTCAGACACGTTGGGTCAACAGACACTCTCAAGTGTTTGAATTAAACTCTAGTAAGCTTACTTATATTGTGGTTGCCACAGAGGTGAACCCCATGGCTCTTATTACGGCTCCTGCAGGATTTGGTTTTGGTTTGGTTGAAGCTCGCAACAATTTCCTTCTGTATAAACTGAAGTGTGTGTGTGTGTGTGTGTGTGTGTTTGTGTTTGTATTTTTTTTTCAAGCTTCTGATTAAAAAAGATAATTTCTGCATTATACAGCCCTCTGCGATTCTAATGATGGCGCCGCCACCTCCGAGGACCGCTGCAAATCGCCAACTTCAGGTAAATCTCGAGTCTTGAGCGCTTGTTAAAAAAAACTACTAATTTCTTCACAACATTGTTGTTAAAGTAATAAGTTGTTAATGCTATCACTATGTAGGATCTACCTCCCCCTGCAATTCAGACGACGAACCAAAACAGCAAAATTTCATAGATAAGGGTACTGTATGACATTGCACCACATGTGACCTTGCTCCATGTCCCGTTGGAAGCGTCTGAAACTCCTTGATGACATCTGCATTGTCTCTTTTTTCATGCGTGTTTGCAGTGAAGTCCAAAAGCAGGCGTTTTTCCAAGACGGTTGCCAATGACTTTGGTACTGTATGATACAAATGTATTCCTTCTGATTTCTGGCTCTCTCTCTTAAGTGAATGCATCTGACCCAGCTCTATCTTAACTCCAACGTCACCCTGTCAGTCATGCGCCAGTGAAACCAAGTTGTGTTCGAGATGTGTATTTAGACTAATCATAAGGTGTTGGGTTTATGAGCAGGTTCTGATTGAGTCCGTGTTTGTCCTCAAATGCATGATTATGTCTCCAGTCTTGGATTTTCTATGCAGTGGGTAAAACTACTGTAGTTCTTCTCAGCCAAAAAAGGAAATTGTCGATTTGAATATTTTTTAACAAGATTTTTTGCACTGTCCAAAAGCATAGAAAATCTGCTTCATTCAAGTCTTCACAATTCTAATATCTAACCGAGTCACTGTTGAGTGATTTCTCTCTTGATTTTTAGATACATATACTTGATGGCAGTGGTTTTGATCGCAGAGTTTCCGTCTCATTTAAGCTACTTAACCGACTCACAGGTTCTTCCCTCCTTACTTCTACTTTTGTGTCACTGTGGCCACTAAATCCTAATTAACCTTCTCTCCTGATCTCCTGGCTGTTGGACGTAGCAGACCCTGCAGCTGGCTGTGCTGCTAGGTGGCTCGGCTTAACTCTTGTTCTCAAAGGGTGGTGATACACTTTGCTGCTGTAAGCAACTGTTGGGTCAATATAGATAACAGATATCCCGTTAACAAGCCCCACTAAGCGAGAAAAGGGTGGAACAATCGATTTAAACAAGACCTTGATGTGTGTGACTAAAGCGGTGATGCTGAGTGTTGGCCGGACGACAGTTTTCCATCAGCGCTGCCAAAGCAGTGGTCCCATGTATCATCACTCTTTAAGTGTGAATCTGAAGCATGGTGAAGCATCGCAGTGATCGCCCACTAATTAATTTTCACTGTTTGAAATTCATCACGGTAATCAATGATGTCACAACTTTCTAAGTGCGATTCTGTTCTCTTTCACTTAAAACAAGCTGTCGTGATTTATATACCATTGTATGCCATTTGTTTTCTTCTGCCATTTTTTAACTTGTAAAGAATTGAGTGTTTGTCTCTCTTGCAGCCAAGATGTCACGGAAAATAAGCTCGCCTACAGAGCAAAAGCTGGACTTCGGTAAGCCGTAGCTCTGTCTTGAATTTCAGCTTTCCAGGCAACATCAAGTTTTCTCTACACAGCGCCGCCTTCACTGCTTCATTGCTAAGAACCTCTTTTATATTATTATTTTTTAACTCCAAAGTCACTTGCTGTCCCAAAATGCCTGTGTGAGGGTAGTGCTCGCTGTTTAATAGCATATCTGTGTGGATGAGAAGTTTGTCTCGTAAAAGCTGAGTGAGAGAATAGAATCCTCTCCATGTTTGTTTGTACGGTGAACAGAAGACAGGGTGCAACGCAGGCGCTCTCTCCCAAGTTTGAGGCGTCACGGTCGCATCCGGGAACACAAGGAGGTGAAAAGATTGTCCTTAAGGGAGAATGTTGCCAGAGCTTACCTGGTCCCCGACTCCACCAGTGAGTGGGCCTGCCATGGTCTGAATTGGGCCGAAATGGGATAACTGGTACTAACACCTCTTCCCCATCCGAACACTGCTGTGGACCTTCTTCTGACATTTTTTTGTTCTCACGGTGAATGCTCTTCTCCCTTTTTTGGGTTGTTCTGACTGTATACGGGGCTTAAAATTGCACCTTTCAGGCATTTGGGTGGCGTGGCAGTCTATTCCGTTGTCCACCAACACCGGGATCCCGATTCAAACCCCCATGTTACCTCCGGCTTGGTCGGGCGTCCCTACAGACACAATTGGCCGTGTCTGCGGGAGGGAAACCGGGTGTGGGTATGTGTCCTGGTCGCAGCACTAGCGCCTTCTCTGGTCAGTCGGGGCACCTGCTCGGGGGGGGGGGACTGGGGGGGGGGTAGCGTGATCGTCCCCACGCGCTACATCCCCCTGGTGAAACTCCTCGCTGTCAGGTGAAAAGGAGCGGCTGGCGACTCGACGTATTGGAGGAGGGATGTGGTAGTCTGCAGCCCTCCCCGGGTCATCAGAGGGGGTGGAGCAGCGACCGGGATGGCTCGGAAGAGTGGGGTAATTGGCTGGATACAATTAGGGGGAGGGGCTAAATAAATAAAAAATTCCGCCTTTCTCATTTATGGTGTTTCTCCTCACAACAAACAAAATAACACAGGATGGTGTTTTGTCCTTTGGATCACAAATCCTCTGAGGGTGTCTCAACTTTGAGCTCTGGTGTCTCTCCTGGGAACCTCCAGTCCTGATAAAGAGTGTCAAAGGTTGTGTGTTGTGCGGTAGATACCGTCCACACAGTAACAAAAGTATGATTAAAGCTACAATCCTGAAGATTAAGATGCAAACAAATGTCCTTTTTAATGCGTTCTGTTGCTGGTACAAGTAAGACGATAGCCGGTCCATGAATATACAAATCATTAATGTTTTTTTATTGCAGTTGCTCGTTTTAATGGTTACGGTATTGTAGGACTTTCCTGGCAAAAATAATGTGGTGTTTTGTCTTACCCATAATATTGCAGATAAATGCAGAAAAATAATCCAGGTAGCGACAAATTTGGAGGATAAGTGAATTTGTTAAGTTTGATGATCAAACAACATTGCAATTTCCACAGCGTCCAAAGGTGTCGCTAAGTTACTAAACGACAATCTTCAGGATTGTAGCTTTAATTCTCAGCCTGTAATAACCTGTCTTCTTATCGGGGTCACTCTAAACACATGCATATTGAGTTTTTTCCACATTGATGGTGTTTTGTGGCCAGAAGGACCTGCAGAAATGTAAACTAAATGATTCACATCAAATGAGATCTTTGGATCTTCTGAGCAGTATGCCAGAAACCCTGTGAAAGTGCCTTTTCGGGGACTCAATAATGACAGATATTCCATTTATAGCTCACCGGAAATAAAGACATGTAAGACTCTGTCATAGTTTGAAAAAGAGGACGTTTGGGCGGTTTTATGGGGATTTGAGTCTGCGTGCCATGCATTTACCCCATCAGTAGAGTACCAGGAATGGCTTGGTTTACCAGACATACACTTCTAACACTTCCCTGGTTTGTGGCTTGTCAGCTGGCCTTTCGGCGGGTCTGTAACAGCTTTTATTCTGTCTGCATGAAGAAGTTCTCAGTAATTCCTTTCCTCCTTTTTCATTTCACACTTTTCACCACCATTCTTCCGTCCCTCTTTTGTCCTTTCTCTCTTGCGTGGTTCTCCCGCTGCTACGCTCCAGATGCCAAGGATCACCCCTTCAGCCGCTCACGCAGCTCCAGTGTGACCAGCATCGACCGTGAGTCGCGGGAGGCCATCTCCTCCCTCCTCTTTGGCGAGAGCTTTCCGCGGAAGACGGACACCGCTGCGGGCCCCTGCCTGCTGGTGGGAACCACGCAGGGCTCCGTGCTGCTGGTGGCTCTCAGCCTGCCGCCCGGCGGGGCCGACCAGCGGCTGCAGCAGCACATTGGCATCTCCTCCTGTGGTAAGTGGCAATAGATAAACTCACCCGGAGGTCATGACTGGGGTATAAAGATAATGTTAATGCTACTGACTGTTTTCTTGTGTGTCAAGATGGCGTCACTGTTTCGATGATTCAGTAAATCACAATTCATTTATTTTTTTATAAAAGCAAAAAATTAAAAGATAATTGGACATCCATCCATCCATTATCCAAACCGCTTATCCTGCTCTCAGGGTTGCGGGGATGCTGGAGCCTATCCCAGCAGTCATTGAGCGGCAGGCGGGGAAACGCTCTGGACAGGCCGCCAGTCCATCACAGATAATCAGACATAAATTTAAAAATACTGACAAAAATTATGACTTTCCTATCATCAGATTTTATATTAAAGGTTCATACGGTCACGGAACACATGGAAAATTCAGTAAGAATGAATATGGATTTCCAGGCCTCGGAAAAATTCTGGGAAATTATAATTTTGGAAACGCTCCTCTAGCTTTCATTTCAGTTATCTAGCTAGCTTGTTGACAGTAATGTTGGCCAAGCGTAGTTTGAACATTCAGTGACTTCAAATAGACAAGTTCAAAATATGGCTTGTAAAACTTGAGAGTAGATTGTTTCTTATTCAGTACTTGAAATATAGACTTGGCGATCCAACAAGTTTTCAGTGGCAACTTTAAAAAAAGTTTCTTTTTGTCATGAAAATTAAACATGAAGTCATGGAGAAGTCATGGAAGAATCACTGAAAAGATTAATTGTTGAGGGTTTGTGAAAACCAAATGGCGTCAGCTAGAAGAAGCAGACAGACTGACCCTGTCTCTGTTTTCCAGGCACTATGACCCAACTCAAAGGAGGAGTTTTGACGATAGCGCTGTTGGACGCCACAGGAGTACTGCTGCCTCCCGCTTATGAGCCGTGGTATGACCCAAACGCCTCCGACGAGGAGAAGGAGAAGACCCGGAGGCGCCGGCCACCCTCCCCGCCCTCCTGCCAGGATGGCCAGGAAAGCCAGTATGTGGTGGTGTGTTCAGAGAAGCAGGCGAGGGTGCTGGCCATGCCGACCCAGACGGAGATCCACAAACATAACATAACCGAGAGCTCCTTTGTGTTGAGGGCCGACGTGTTGCAGATTGCCGGGACGAACTGCATCGCCTGTTTCTGTGCCAACGGCCACATCATGACGCTGAGGTAACCCAACGAAACACCTGTCGGTTATTCCACTCTGTCAACGAGTTACGTATTTCACCAGGTCATTGGAGCGGGCTAATTGAACTCTTAGTTTACAATTTACCTCAACCATTAACATTTATAGACATTAGTAATACCATTGTGAACATTGTAGTATAATAATAATAATGATTATCATTATTATTTCTATAAGAGTTTTTCATCATTATTTTAACATTTTGATTTGATTGATATTACTATCATGCTCGGGGTCTTGTTCACGGGTGAGGGTAGGATGGAGCGGGAGATTGACAGGCGGATTGGTGCAGCATCAGCAGTAATGCGGACGTTGTACCGGACCGTTGTGGTGAAGAGGGAGCTGAACCGGAAGGCAAAGCTCTCAATTTACCAGTCAATCTTTGTTCCAACCCTCACTTATGGTCATGAGCTTTGGGTAGTGACCGATAGGGTGATATCGCGGATACAAGTGGCTGAAATTAATTTCCTCCATAGGGTGTCTGGGCTCAGCCTTAGAGATAGGGTGAGGAGCTCGACATCCGGAGGGAGCTTGGAGTAGAGCCGCTGCTCCTTCGTGTCGAAAGGAGCCAGTTGAGGTGGTTCAAGTATCTGATTAGGATGCCTCCTGGGCGCCTTCCTTTGGAAGTTTACCGGGCACAGCCGACTGGGAGATGACCCCGGGGTAGACCCAGAACTCGCTGGAGGTACTACATGTCCAATCTGGCCTGGGAATGCCTTGGGATTCCCCAGGAGGAGCTGGAGGGCGTTGCTGGGGAGAGGGACGTCTGGAGTGCCCTACTTACCTTGCTGCCACCGCGACCCGACCTCGGAGAAGCAGCTTAAGATGAATGAATACTGTCATGCTTAATTTGCAGTTCAGTTCTGGAAGCTAGCAAAGATTCCGTCTGATGATTTTAATCCAGTCAGATAAGTTTTATAGTCTAATGTTAGTTCTAGGAGTCTTTTTTTTCAGTTTCATAAGCATAATTTGATTTGTTAGAACTGTTTTAGTTCCTCCTGTCTGAACACAGACAATTCTCAGCAGGTTGACTTCACAAGACTCTTTATTGATAGCTAGCTAGCTTGCTAACTAGCATAATGTTGTTAGAAAGCTATTCAAAAACGGACCAACTGACAGACTGATGACAACAATTCATTGGCTGTCCAATCAAATCAGAGTATTAGATGATATCATTTATTACCAGAAGCTGATTGGTTTTCTGAAACAGTTTAATTAGTTTGACAACCAGGAGGAGAATTTATCAAGGGGCTTTTAGTCACATTTTCACAACAACAGCAGCTCTGATATTTTAGGTAACTTGACATTAACAAACCTGATAAAAAATATAATAAGACTGGAAAACCTAATTTCCATTGAACTGGATCATTAAGTTATGTTGACAGAAAAGCAGGTGTGCACTTTCCCAGCGATAATTAAGTTTAACTAATTAAGTTAATCTCGTCTTTAAACTTTCTGTCCCCATGTTCCTCTGCAGCTTGCCCAGCCTGCGGCCGCTCCTGGATGTAAACTACCTGCCGCTGACGGACATGAGAATAGCGCGGACCTTCTGCTTCTCTAACCTGGGCCAGGCCCTGTACCTCACCTCCCCCACCGAGATCCAGAGGATCACCTACTGCCAGGAGACCTGTGACAACCTGCAGGTCGGATCACCATAGTGATGATGATGATGATTATTATGTCGTAAAGTTATTTGTATAATGGTTTTCAAAGAGCACTGTTTTAAAGTGTTTGACAAAACACAGCTATAATATATTGAAATAAAAGTAAGGTATTTTAAAATATTTAAAAGTGTTGTATAATATTAAGTATCTTAAAAGAGGAAGGGAATTCCATTGTTCTTCATCAGGCTTAAGATTGGCAGCACAAATTACAAGATATTCCTGATAATTAAATCAGCTGAATTTGGTCTCATGTCACATTCAATGCACTTTTTTTTGTCCCCGAATTTAGTTGATATTAAATAGAGTAATATTCTCTGTTACTGTGTAGTGGAGATTGTATTACTATAATGACCACTTCCTCTAAACTTTCAGTACGATATTTCACATCATCTTGCATGCGTGAAGTCAATCTTAAGTGTAAAACTTTTAAATATATTTTCACATTATTAGAAAAAACTGTTTTATGCATGTATTTTTTAACTTTTTAGAACGTCGAATACCCGGTGTGTGAAAACTCAGAATCAGTTTTGTCTGTAAATTAAACACATCTGATTTCTGAAAATGTAAATAAAGTCAATAAAGCCATCTTCACCATAAAGTGTATTACTAGGTCATAAAAAGAGTTAAACTTGATTATAAAAACTTTGTTCCAAACTGTGACTAGAAGGAAAAAGCAGATCAATGAAGGATTTAATTGTTTTATTTGTTTATTTATTGATTTATTTTTCTATTCAGGAAATGCTCGGCGAGTTATTTACGCCTGTAGAAACGCCCGAGGCTCCAAATCGAGGTTTCTTCAAAGGCCTGTTTGGCGGAGGCGCTCAGTCTCTGGACCGGGAAGACCTGTGTGAGTACATCACTACCTGTCACACTTCCTGTCGCATCATCAAACTGGTGCTCAGACTCGCACAGGAGTAGTTAAGACTTTTGATTCATTGATTCATTATAACAGAACATGCATGTTGTTTATGGAAGTACTCGAATGTGTGAGTATCACATCACACAGGATGACTTGGATAAAACATCAGTGCTAGTTTCTAGTTTTTGATCACGGTGATGATTGTCCCCTGTTTAATGTATTTCCTGGTCTGATTTAACATTCTCCACAATCAGTCACTCCCCCTGTGGTGATTCTTACCAATACAGTGCTCTAATGTGTGAATGCACCATCTACAAGGTTTTTGTTTGTAAAGTTTAGTTTTGCTTTGGTGACCAACACGAGGATCGACGGTTCGAATACCCATGTTACCGCCGGCTTGGTCGGGCGTCCCTACAGACACAGTCGGCCTTGTCTGCGAGTGAGAAGCCGCATGTGGGTATGTGTCCTGGTCGCTGCGTTAGCAACTCCTCTGGTCAGTTGGGGCACCTGTTGCGGGGGGGCTGGGGGGAATAGTGTGATCCTTCCCCCTGGTGAAACTCCTCACTGTCAGGTGAAAAGAAGCGGCTGGCGACTCCACATGTATCAGAGGAGACATGTGGTAGTCTGCAGCCCTCCCCGGATCGACAGAGGGGGTGGAGCAGTGACCGGGACGGCTCGCAAGAGTGGGGTAATTGGCCAGATACAAGTGCACCCACACTTTACAACATTTTTGTTGATGGACAGTGCTGTCAGCAAATAAAATACCTGCATGACATCATCACCCGTTGAACCCACAGCAGATTTTTAATCACCATACTACTGTAGTAACAGTATGTGGTTTTCTTCTTCAGCAACCGATGGCAGTTGTAGGACAGAGGTCTGGATTTTGGGGGGAAAAGTTCAATTAGAGGTTATTTCAGTTCAAAGCTTATCAAATCCGAATATTTGACCCACTCAGGACCGGTTCCAAAACAGAAACGGCACCTGAACCCCGACGCTACGAGTAATCTGCGTAATAGATAGATATTCTGTGTATTTGTTAATTAAACTGTTTGACTTTGCCTTTGGCAGTCGGTGAGACGACTGCCGGTAAGGCCTCCCGCAGCCTGGCCCAGCACATCCCCGGGCCGGGGGGCATGGAGGGCATGAAGGGGGCAGCCTCCGGCGTGGTGGGGGAATTGGCCCGTGCCAGGATAGCCCTGGACGAGAGAGGGCAGAAACTGGGAGAGCTGGAGGAGAGAACGGCGGCCATGATGGCGAGCGCGGACTCCTTCTCCAAACACGCCCACGATGTACGTGCCCATCCCATCAGCCACGTTTAGAACCTCACAACCTGTTTTTTTTTTTTTTCTTCTTTAGTTCAGGTTTATTGTCTCACCAGGAGGAACAAACACGGGGAATCGACAGTTTGAATCCCTGTGTTAGCTCCGGCTTGGCCGGTCGTCCCTACAGACACAATTGGCCGTGTCTGCAGGCGGGAAGCCGAATGTGGGTATGTGTCCTGGTCGCTGTGCTAGCGCTTCCTCTGGTTGATCGGGGCGCCTGTTCAGGGGGGAGGGGGAACTGGGGGAGGAATAGCGTGATCCTCCCACACGCTACGTCCCGTCCCTCTGGTGAAACTCCTCACTGTCAGGTGAAAAGAAGCAGCTGGTGACTCCACATGTATCGGAGGAGGCATGTGGTAGTGGCGACCGGGACGGCTCGGAAGATAAAAAAAAACAAACAATGACAAGTACAAACATACTTCAGATGTCTATGAAGTCTATGGTGCAGTTGGTCCTGTGAAATATTATAAAGAGAATTAACATTGGGGTGGTGTCAGGGTCCGGTCTGGTTAGTGTCGGGGGTGTGAAAAATTACTGACATGTAATGCCTTCTATGTTCCCGTGGTCTCAGCCTTCAATCAATTGATAAATCTCTGTTTATCAAATCCATCATTTGCATAACAGTGTAAAGCACTTAAAAATAAACATTAAATGTTACATAAAAATGCAATAACAAACAAAGAATAGAAGATAATGAAGCTTGGAATTGGCAGGTGCTTCCTCATTTGTCATTACGATATTTTATAGATGATCCGATTATATCTTATTATAAATATTGCTATTCGATATTACTGTTTTTTTAAGGCTCCATCTACAGTAAAATGTAAAAACGACAATACAATAGAAAATGTACAACAACATGTATTTATTTTGAAGCCCCGTGTGTTAAAAAAGCTTCAGACATGAGGAAAACATTCAGCTAATTCAAATTCACATGAAGAAGTCATGACATCAAACCTCTTCACAGCTTCTGTTCACGGTGATTCTGGGGGATACTGCCATCAGCATTTAGCCCAGAACCCCCCTACGAAATAGACAAAGAACTCACATTTATAATAAGAATTCACAGAGTTGGTTTTTCCCGTTCTCCTTTTTCTCTATTTCATCTTCTTTTCCTTTTTTTTTTTTTGTCCTCCAGATGATGCTGAAATACAAAGACAAGAAGTGGTACCAGCTCTGATAGTGCCACGTCGTGTTGCGCCACACAGACTCTGTAATTACACGGAACTGCTCCCCCTCCCTCCCCTGAAGAGCTGCAGGGGTCCCTCTCCTCCACCTCTCCTCTTCATCCTCTTCATCCTCCTCTTCCTCCACTTTTCCCTCCAGGGGAAAGGCGGGATGAGGGGGGAGGGGGTCGACGCTCAGCACAATATGGAGGCACTCTGTATTTACCACAGTGACTGTAGGAACACTGCAGGACGAACGCCAGCAGACACCAAACAACCACACAGGACGTGGGGGGGGGGGAAAGGATGGATATCTCTCCTTCATGTCTTCTGAGGAGGACCGTTTTTCTCTCCATCACTCTGCTGTCACGAGGAGAGGGATCCTTTCATTCCTACCAAGTCTTGCACTCGTGTGTGTGTGTGTGTGTGTGTGTGCGTGCGTGTGCGTGTGTATGTATATATAGATGTATGTATGTATGCATATATGTACATATATGTGTATATATACATATGTCTATATGTGTGTATATATACATATATGTATATATACACACATGTATTGTATACATATATATGTATAGTATATATGTATATATATATATATTTAAGAAATGACTATATACTGCTGTTCTGAAATAGGAAAGACAATTCTACAAACGATACTTGTGGTGGCCTGATCGAATTTTTTTATTATTATTATTATTATTTTCCTCTGCCATTCTGAATGTCTACCAAACACAGTGGATGTCAGCACGAGGGGACGAGTCTGAAACCAGTCGAGTCTGTTGGTTTCTACTGGATGAACGAAAGACTTGACCTCCGGTTCTGTTTTTGGCAATTAATTTGTGGTTTTGACTTCCGTTGGTCTGTTTTTTGTTGTTTTTTTTTTTTAAGGGAGGACCTGTCAAGCACTTACAGTAGTACAGTAGGAGACCAGGTGGGGAGAAGACGAGTCTGTCCTCCTGAAACAAGTTCTGGTTTTGTCTTCGGGTTGTTCGTTGGGTGAGACAGACGGCGGGGTCTGGTTTCATGTCAGACTAACTATGTACTGGAACAACACACGGCAGTAGAAATGAAGTAGAAACCGCTCTGCTGGGCATTAAAATCAGAAGCTTTGTGTTAGTTGTTCGTGCGTCAGTTGAATCAGGTGGTGTGCTTGAACGTGTGTACCTGGCGCTTCATCGGGGTGATGAGGAAACGTCAGGAGTTGGTGGGACCGACCGGGGAGCTCCTCAACCCGCAAGGCCTTACTGCTTCTCTGCCACACGCGTGTGGAGGATCGTTTATTCGCGATGACTAATTAGATAATTGTTTAGATCACATGCACGGTTTGTTTTGGCTCCGAGTCTCGCAGGCGTGTGACGCAGACTCGGTCAAGCCTGGTCATGTGACATCTGGTGGGCGGAGTTAGCCGCGTCTGCTTTTCAAAGAGGGCGGGGTCTAACTACAGCAATCGGTGAAGCGTCTTTGGGGGTTGTTTTTTTTTTAGCTGTGAGTTCAGTGTGATGCCAACAGTCGTCTGTCAGAAACACACTTCTCTCTGCCTGTGAGGCAGCACGAGGAGGCTGTGGGTGGGTGTTGGTGTTGGTGTGTGTGTTGAGAAAGAGAGAGAGAGAGGATAGTCGTGTCTTCAGGATATGTGTGTGTGTGTGCGTGCGTGTGTACAGGTGTGTCTCCAGGATGTGTGTTTGGGCGTTTATTCATCACACTACACAGACACATTGCGTTGCTGCAGTATCATGAGATATGTTGTTTCATTTCATTTTGCTTGGCAATGTTTTTCAGCCAGATTCTGTTGTAATCAGATCTTTTTCTCTAATGAAGTGTGAGGATGTTCTGCCGTGTGTGTGTGTGTGTGTGTGTGTGTGTCCCCACGTGGGGGAGCATCTTCCGTTGCCCTCTCCTTTAGAAAGGACAAAGTACATTTGTGTCACTCCAGATTGCTGCCAAAGGCAAACGACAAGCCAGCGGGGCGGTGCGGGCCGCCCGACGTGTTCCCTTCTGACACCAAAGACTTTGTTTGTCTTGTTCGTGTCTTGTTTTCGCCCCCCGAATGTCAGCATCAGCATCCGTCCGGTACTCCTGTCAGACATCCGGGGCTCCACTGTGTGCAACAAAACCAAATGGGCTGTGACGTGTCGGTGCCGCCGCGCCGCCGTCCTGTTAACTGCTGTACGCTCTGGTTCAGGAAGCCGAGGAGTTTTATTCTGAAACGGGCCGCCGGGTGCCAAGGCGACCGGCGATCGCCGGCACGCAAGCGGAAGTCATTATTTATTAATAGTGATGCTGTTCGGTATGTTTGAGACCGTATCAAGTAGAGGATGTGGTTCTGGAGGATTCTGGAGGTATTGGGTTTAGATCTGTCTTTAAAATGGACTAAAACGCTTCATTTTTAGTTGCAGGACTGAACCTCGTTGTATTCTGCTTTGTACTACTGAGACACATTTGGAAAAAGCATTTGAGTGGATTTTGCACTATTTTTTTTTTTGTACTTAGAATAATTTTTGTCTGTATGATTTTGGTGTTTTTGCTTTTCTCTCCGTTCTTGATCTTTGAAAGGACCAAATCATGACAGAATTTATGCTTATCCGTGTCATTTGTCATGCTGACCGCTTCACTCTCAGATGATTTTAATGTCACTTTAACGATGTTATATTTCATCGCTATGTTAAAAATAAATCAATTTTAATGTAATTTTGGGTTAGAGCGATACATTGCTGTCCTAACGATGGTTATGCATAATTTCCCATTATCCAGACATGAAAATGAAGGTTTTCTGGTCACGTCAGAATCGTTGTAACCTCGGATTCAGGCTTTGCTGTACTTGCAGAGGGGTCCTGGTGGGCCGCCGAAGTCTTTCTGCAAACTGCAGCCTCGACTAGAAATGCAACAGTGCAACGTATATGTCCTAATTGGTCTTCTTATTGCATATTGGAGGATGCATGATAAGTGTTTACAGGACTTGAAAAAACCACGTATTATCCCTCTTGGAGATTTGTCTTCTGGCATTTGTATACACCACCGAGTTGAACAAAACGCAACAGCACCACATTTCCATTCTGAACACGTCACTGTTGCAGGTGACAGGTTATATGTATTCCACTGGATATATACTGGGACGTTTCCGTTGGCTTCACGTAAACTCTCCATGCAAACTCTGGTACCCTGTGCTGTGTAAACGCATTGAAATCAATGAGGCAGGCCTGCAGAGCTCCACGGGAGAGGTCAAAGGTTTCTCAGTCGCCATTCCTCCATGTTTCTCTGTCTTCATGGACGAATATCGGTGGAGTTGCAGTATTTTCTCATTGTAGACAATTTTGTACAGTTTTATTAAAGGAAAAAACAAATTTCACATGGATGTCCGACTTAATCTGCTGCCACAATTTAGACCCGATGTAGATAATACAGTATATATAGAGATATTATTGTGCAATGGAAAATAAATGTAAAACAAAACAAAAAAAGCGGTCTTTGTTTTGTTTTTTGGTTGTTTTTTTTTGCCCATTTTTGTGCTTTGTTTATCAAGTACAAAAAAGTTAGTTTTACCCTACTGGTCACGTTATTGCAATAGTAATTTCATAGAACGATAACCAAAGGACAATTTTAGGGGGACGGATGAAGAACACCATGAAAAGCTGCTGCTTTTTTTTTTACAGGCCGTTATGACGCTTATTTGCGTCATGAAAGACTTATTGAAACTTTTTATTTCTGCAGAAAACGCCACGTGCGGTGTCTCGATAACTCCTGCAGGGGGCGCCAGAGTCGAAAGAATCCACCGTTTATTCCCCACGGCGGAGAAATCGACTCGCGCGGGGGGGGGGGGTTGGAGGAGTTGAGCGTCAGGTGCATGGTGGAGGGATGGACGGAGGAGCGGGGGCGGGTCTGTTCCGCCACCTGTCTTGAGACTCGTTAGTTGCCGGAGGAGGGTGAAGAGCGGGGGGGGGGGGGGGGCGCGTTTGACCGACGCCTCCCGTCTCTCACCGCCGTGAACGACCCCGCGACGCTCGGCGTCAGACGGAGGGAAGAGGAGCGACCAGAGAAGCGGCGGCGTCCTCCCTGCGGTAAGGTAGAAACGGACTTTTCTGTGGGTTTGTAACCGCTTATTTTCTTGCCCGGTGCGGGATTCGATACGACGTGTGCCGCACCGCAAGGCGACGTCACTACCCGCTCGGCTAACGGGTCAGATATTTATTTATTTTTTTCTAAATCTTCCTCGAGCGCTCGGCGGCGGTTTATGACGGTCGACCCGGACGGCGTTCCCGTCTCGCGCCCTCACGCTCGCGGCGTTTCTGCGGACTTGGAAGTTTGCGAGCCACGAGGAGACGAGGGCGCGCGGCTCTGCCGGGAGCAGGTGGAGGGGGGGAGTCGAGCCACCTTTGCCTCTACACGCGTCTCAGCAGATGAATGAAAAGTCTGTCAGAGGGGAAAACACGCAGTTGGATGCTCTGCTGAAGATACTGCCCATGTCGGTGGCTGGTTGGCTCGTGGTGATCGCTGAAGATCAATCAATCAATCAATCAATCAGTCAATCAATCAATCGGGTTGCATTTTATACAGCGCTTTGCTGGCTGCAACAGCCACTCGAAGCGCTTTACATTTCTGCTCAAATCTGATTTATCATAATTGACCCTCCTGGAAGTGGGGGGGGGGTGTTGCCCCCCAAAACGTAGACCTTTTCATTTCAAATACTCTTAACTTATTATGGCTACAAATACACCACACTTTGCAGTACACACTATGACTGATACTTTATAGCACTATATGCTGTACTTTATAGTACTTTATACTTCATTATACTGTATAGTTTATAGTATAATGTGCTATGCTTTATTGTGTATGAAAACTTGTACTTTAGTGATGGGGTGGCCAAATAATGGATATTTCAAGCTTCAAAAAAACAAAACATGGTAAAATAACATAACTGCTGTTTACTTTCATTAAATACACTTTTAGGCTTTTTGAACCCTTTTCATCTTTGGGGTCCTGCTCATCCCCGGCCTGGACGCCCCCCCCCCCATGTCATGTAAGGCAGGCCTCCTTGCATCCCGTCTGAAGATGAGCCAAGGGCCAAACCTGGTGTTTGAGTGGCTGTCGGCGCTCCATCTCAACCAGTACGTGGAGTCGTTCGTCGACAACGGATACGACGACCTGGAAGTCTGCAAACAGATCGGGGAGCTGGACCTGGACGCCATCGGGGTCCACGTCCAGTACCACCGAAAGAGGCTCCTGCAGGCGGTGAGCAGGCTGAGGGAGGAGACCGGAAATAAGTCAGCGGGGTATTATTTCACCTTGGAGCCCTTGGAGCCTCCGGTCGGGCCCCACGGGAGGCTGTCGGAGAAGGAGAACGAGGCCCCGCGCGGGAGACACCGGGCCTCCTGTCCAGGAAACCACAACCCTAAAATCATTGATTGCAATGATTTTGTGACTTATCCCAAACTGAAACTGAAGATATTGATCAGGGATAAACTTGCAAAGGATGGGATCAACCTTGGGGATACACCTTATACCACTAAGGTAGGCCCCTTTTCATTAATTCCATTTTTTTACTATTAGATGATAACAGAAATAGTCTGTCGTGCGCCATCTCATCCAGTTTAACACGCTTACTTGGAGAAGTGGGTGATGAGCAGTGTGTCTGATTACTCTGGTAGGACTCCAGCGGCGGCGGCGCTGCAGGGATTATTTGAAACTGGCTTCAATCCCAAACGGCCAAAACTCTGAAACGAGTAGAAGTGAGCCTCATTTATTCATGCTGTCCTTAAAAGGATGATTATTGTTCTGCAAATCTCGGGTAGAGTACGTCAAGTAGACGCGCTCCTCTGAGTCAAGGTCAAAGGTCGTGACGGCAGTGTTTCGTGTCAAACGATACACACAGACATGACACCTACAGGCTTCCTCGTGCCAGGAAAATGCAGAAAATGGAGACATTTTGCTTTTATTTATGGCGTTACTCGTGGCTCTGGCATTGGATTTTAGTTTTGGGTAAACGCTCCGATACCAATAATCAATTTTTTTCTAGTATTGATCCGATATCCGATATCACTATCGATATCAGTGCATCCTTGTTTGTGATCATCAATTCTTGTTTTGAGTTTTACTCTGCACAGAAAGACGTCCTTCATTCCCAAATTCCTTGTTTTCCAAATCAGACATTTAGATATTGTGCAACAGTAGACACTCTGTGTCCGTGTCATTGTGTCTTTATGGTGACATGATTTAAAGTGCATTGTACTGTATGGTAATGTACAAAACGTGCTCTACAAATAAAGATTTTGAGCACATCCTGCTGAGACAAAGTCCTAGCGTGTGCCAAATCACTCAGCTTTTAATGAAACTCCAATATGAACTTCAGTCAACTGGGATTTGATAGGAGCCAGTTCAGAATCCAGGAGTCATCGTGGCTTTAATTCAGTAGCGGCTGATGAACCAGAGCCAAACTGAGTGCTGAGCTCTCCATCCAACAGGCCTCCGGTTAAACTGGGAACTGGAAAGCGTCAAATGGGTTTAAATGGGTTCTTCAGTGATGTGAGAGCTGAACTGGTGCCCTCTGTTTCGGTAATTACATTAAGTAATTACTCTGTTTCAGTAATTACATTAAGTAAGAGCCTCTGCAGATGACACGGGCCAGACAACAGTCAAGAGCTGAGAGGATCGCCAAACAGTAGACGGACCGCCGGACTCCAGCGATGTGGATTTCCTTGGACTAAATTTCTCTTATTATGGGATACGACAGACAGACATGCATACAGACAGACAGACGGACAGGCAGGCAGAGCATGCAGACAGACAGGCAGACAGGCAGAAAGACAGACAGACAGGCAGGCAGGCAGGCAGGCAGAGCACGCAGACAGACAGGCAGACAGGCAGAAAGACAGACAGACAGGCAGGCAGGCAGGCAGGCAGAAAGACAGATAGACAGGCAGGCAGGCAGAAAGACAGACAGACAGGCAGGCAGGCAGGCAGAAAGACAGACAGACAGGCAGGCAGGCAGGCAGGCAGGCAGAAAGACAGATAGACAGGCAGGCAGGCAGAAAGACAGACAGACAGGCAGGCAGGCAGGAAAGCAGACAGGCAGGCAGGGGATTTTTTAGTTCTTGTTTATCACAAAGTGGAGATGGACTCACGCTGAGGTGTTTTTGCTGTGGGTTTACCAGACTAACCACAATGAATCTAAATCTGAATCTGTTTGTTGTTGTTGTTGTTTTTACCAAGTCAGCTTTAACATGATGAAGAAATTGACTCGGTGCATTTGTTCTCGGTCACACTTGGACGCACAACATTTCCTTGGTATCGGCCAATACTTAAAGAAGCATACTCATGCATGCGTGAATCGGTGTCAGCGGTTAAAAAGGTGATATTTGTACATCCCTAAACACAAATAAGTGAAATCTGGATATAAGCACCTGTAGCTATGTTTTATGCTTTATGTAATAAATCAACACGTAACAAAAGCCTACAGACCACGAGGTGAACTTAATGACCTCACCAAACTGCAGCAGAACCCCCTTCGGACAGTCTCTGTCGACTGCAGGAGGCTTTTCCCCCAGTTAAGATTTCTGCTTTAAGACTGGAGGCAACAACTCTAGGATGGCACTTACCCTGGAGAGAGCCTGTTATTTTAACGCACATTCATACAGCGCTAGACTTTTTGTCGTTGTTGTTGTCTTTTCTTGGCAAGAGTCATTGTTACTAGGAGACATTTTAAAAACGTCCCTTCGTAACAATGAGAGGATTTGATCTGGGGAGCAGATTTGCCAGGCCAAACCATCCAAAGGGCCTGAGAACGCCTGCAGAAAGTTTGATGTGAGCCGACCTCAATGTCACGACACATCAGAGGGCTGGCATTTTCACACAGCCCCCAAACAGTCTGTTACGGAGAGAACAGGGCGCTCCACGTGCAGCTTTTATTAAAGGTGAAATGTGTGATTTATGCTTGTATTTTTCAGTGATGTGAACAACAACAAATTAAAGTGGACATGTAGCTTGGCCTTGCCTTGATGGGATAGAAAAAAGGAATGTAAATACATGCATGGCTTGGTAGTTTGCAGTATTGAAAGCCTGTAAGAAAAGTGGGAGTCCTGTTTGTGATAAAGTGAGTGGGCGTCTCAGGATGTTTGTCGTAATCTGGTCTGCCGGAAGAGCGATGCGTGACGTCACACAGACTCAACGCTGAGAAACTCCACCGGTGACACTCGCCAACACAGAGGAGACAAAGCACGTAGAGCCCAAATCGGCTTCCACAGACCAGATGGTGGAAAGTGACTGGGAAGGCAGCCAGTATGAATCAGATTAACGGCGTCCTTAAAGAACACTGGATGTAACGAGCTGCCGTCCCAGCGCTCCCGGTGGCCATGTGCTGAGCCGACGTGACGTCAGAGCATTTGCACAAGACATCCGGCGGGTTTCTCTGACGTCACGTCCTCCATGACGAGAACGTCCTTATTAAAAAAAAATTACTTTCGGAGACGCAGACCCGAGTTGTACGAGCTCTTTATTTTGTCATTCAAATGAATCGTTAGCTTACGTCAATATCTATCTTCCCAAAGCCTCATTTATGCTCGACGTTCTGAAAGCGGACGGGTACGGACGACATGGCGCAGTACCACCGGAAATCATGGGGGGGCAGTGTAGCAAATAGTTCAAGCAAGAACCAGCGAGACACGACGAAGAAATGTAAAAAAAAAAAAACCTAGCGGAAGTACGTATTTAAACGGCCTCACAGATCACCGCCGTCTACGACGCTGCCTCCGCTTTTGCCTCTTTCTTAACAGGTCGAGGCTAGTTCCCCATCGACGCAGAGAACGGAAATGGGGAGTAGAGAACGGTCAACTGAGCATGCGCGAAATGCCTCTACCACGCCTCCACGCGCCCCGCGTAGCGCCCGGGCGCTAGGATTCTAGGAAGACCCGCCCCTACTCTGCGTCTGATTAGCGAACTTTAACCCTCACCCCGCCCCAACCCTAACCCTAACCCAGTGGTTCTCCACCTTTTTGGGGTCCTGGACCCCCTGCGTATTTCTGATCTACCCTGAGGACCCCTCCACCTGATCTTGGGGGAGGGGGGTTGCAATTTGATAGAAACAGTAGAAACTGCATTTTAAATTGCATTATAGCATTTATTCACTCTTTGGGGCAAAAATAAGAGCTTTCAGTTGTAACTTAGATATAGTTAACAAAACAGAATTCTTATGCAGTAACTTTCAGATATATGTAACAAAACAGAATATGTATTCAGTAACTTTCAGATATGTGTAACAAAACAGAATATGTATTCAGTAACTTTCAGATATATGTAACAAAACAGAATATGTATTCAGTAACTTTCAGATATATGTAACAAAACAGAATATGTATTCAGTAACCTTCAGATATATGTAACAAAACAGAATTCTTATGCAGTAACTTTCAGATATATGTAACAAAACAGAATATGTATTCAGTAACCTTCAGATATATGTAACAAAACAGAATATGTATTCAGTAACCTTCAGATATATGTAACAAAACAGAATATGTATTCAGTAACCTTCAGATATATGTAACAAAACAGAATATGTATTCAGTAACCTTCAGATATATGTAACAAAACAGAATATGTATTCAGTAACCTTCAGATATATGTAACAAAACAGAATATGTATCCAGTAACTTTCAGATATATGTAACAACAGAATTTTTATGCAGTAACTTTTAACAATGCAAACGGGAGCGAGATCTCTTATTAAAATACAATAAATTACACTTGGGAAACAGATGTAATTAGAGAAAAAAGTCCCGTTACCCTTTATAGTTTAGGTAGATAAAGGTCTCAGTCACATTGGAGTAAAATAATCCTATTTCTATAAATGTCATAGGATCTTTTTTTTAAAAGATATTTTATTTTCACGGACCCCTTGCAATTACACCACGGACCACTAGGGGTCCGCGGACCCCCGGTTGAGAAACACTGCCCTAACCTACCCGAACAACGGAGGCGACGAGTACTTGCGCATGCTCAGTTGAGCGTTCTCTGCATCGACGGGAACTAGCCTGTAACCCTTTCTTAACAGCTGCAGTATAACGACTTCCTCTACTGTCGCCATGTTTGTTGTTGTTGTCAGAAACCTTTGACTCTGAGCTGCCCTCTAGTGGACGTGTTGCTTAACACCCACGCCAACGTGAAGGACGCATGGAAGTGCACGGGCAATGGCGGTTACGTAGGCTTAAGGATATAGGGGTGACTGGGCCTTTGCAGTTGCTGGCCCTGATCTCTGGAACAACTTACCAATACACATCAGGTCTGCTCAGACCCTAGAGACTTTCAATTCAAGTTGAGCTAGACACCGTGATTTTATTGTGGAAATGTGCTTTTATTCTTGTGTTTTATTGTTTACATGTGTTTTTATATTCAGGTGTGTCACTTATTTCATATTGTATTTTAAGCTTGTGCAGCACTTTGGTTCAACTGTGGTTGTTTTAAATGTGCTATATAAATAAACTTGACTTGACTCATATGTAAAGTGTGTGTGGGCCCTGTGATGGCCTGGCGGCCTTGTCCAGGGTGTCTCCCCGCCCGCCTGCCACCCAGTGACTGCTGGGATAGGCTCCAGCATCCTCGCCACCCTGGGAGCAGGGTGAGCGGTTTGGATAATGGGATGGATGGACGTAAAGGGAGCATAAACGAGCCTTAGATGTTCTTGTACCAATGGTTTTACTTTTCTGTTTAGACAAAGCAAGACAACTAACTTCAAACCGAGGGGTTTCGGATATCCTTCATATTTGCCTAACAAATCTGCCATTTTCAGCGTCTTCAGTATGACAAAAACATGGGGCGGCTATGAACCATTTACTTTGATTGAGCCAGTGTTACTCAGCAACCCCTGCAGATGATCATGTTAATCAGTCATATTTTGATATTTACGTCATATTTTGATATTTAGCTGCTCGTGATATTTGATATTCATTTTGTGATATTCCATGTTTATGATATTTACTAGTCATGATATTTATTATTGATACGTCAGTGATATTTTCATCATATAGTCTAATTTTAGCTAGTGATATTATGATATTTACCATTCAAGATGATACTTACTAGTCATATTTTGGTATCTGTTATTCATATTGTGATATTTACCAGTCATATCATAAGACATGATATTTACCATCCATATTATTATATTTACTAGTCATGTAGTTCAGGAAAACTGATTTTATACACATAAGATTCTCTTGCAGCCTGTTATATCCCAAAAGCTATCATAACCATAATATATTTAAATAGATAAATTCCCTGTGCCTTTGTCTCTGGGTTGGTTGGTTGGTTGGTTGGTTGGTTGATGTAGTTGCTCTCTACCTACTGAACGGTTATGGCCAGATATTCCTGCCACATGTACATAATGTTCATGAAAGATTCAGACACCACAACCGTGAGAGTGCCGAGAGGCACTTTCCTTTTTCAGTTCTGACCTTTTAAGAGGTTTGGACCTATCCAGACAGGACCAGATTCACTCGTCTCTCTTTGTTTTCTCATTTTTTTCAGATGTAAAAGCACTGCTCACCAGCTTGGGGAGGTTCAGTCTGCACTGAGGCTAAACGCTTTAAACAAAATCCTGTCCAGAGTGTCGGATAGGTCGGAAACCTCGGAGGCTTTCTGTAACTTTCTGAAGCCGACATTTTCAAGCGTATGCTCACTTTCTGCAGCTTTTGGCTCGTTTGTGAAACGGCTTTCTGCTAGTTGTGTTCTGTTCTTTCGTCACACAGTGCTCACTGCGGATATGTTTACATGCATACTGATACACCAAACTTACCCCGGCTGTAGCAATACTGTGATCAATGAAATGGTCGTGTGAATGCCTTTATCCAGTTTCCAGTATTGGCAGTAGGTGTTAAATGACAAATTCAAAGCTTTATCAAGACCCCTGGATTTTTTGCTGCATCTTTCTATCTTCTGTAGCCTAATTTGTGACCCCCCATCTCTTCATAATCTTCTGTTACTCTGAGACGGGGTCACATAAGATTACCATAGGCAGCTATGGAGAATAAATCAAAAGGCCACTTTTTTCAGTTTTTTCCTATTTCCTGTCAGCTATTGCACCTTTGAGGGTGCACTCATGTTCCCCAAGGTCTCTGCGGTCCTGCCGGTGAAGTAAGCTGTTTAGCCGGGGTGAAACAAGTGTTTGAATCACATATTTTAATGGCCCGTACTGTCGGCTTCGACTTCAAAGATGTCTCCGACTGCTTCACTGCCTGTTACCGTAATGTACGGAGAAAACGTGCAGCAGACGAGGCATCTTCAGTCTCGCAGGTTTAATATTGGACTTCGCTTTATCGAACAGTTCAGCGTGATGAACCGCAGTCGGCTTCTTAAACGTGGTATTTTTGTATGTGTAAATATAACGTATAAATAGAAATAAAAGCCACTTTATTTTGTCATTCTACAGGTTACAATGGAGCGTGTTCTCTGCATTTAACCCGTCCTATTGTATAGGAGCAGTGGGCAGCTGCAGCGCCCGGGGACCAACTCCAGTTCTTCCTTCCACTGCCTTGCTCAGGGGCACAGGCAGGAGTATTAACCCTAACATGCATGTCTTTTTGATGGTGGGGGAAACCGGAGCATCCGGGGGAAACCCACGCAGACACGGGGAGAACATGCAAACTCCACACAGAAAGGACCTGGGACGGCCTGGGGTTCAAACCCAGGACCTTCTTGCTGTGAGACAACTGTGCTAACCACCGCGCCACCGTGCCACACCCTATATACACCCATGTATAATTGACAGCTGATGACTGTTTATAGCATGAAACAGGCTTATACTGTCTCATAAAGAATTTACTTGACTCACTGGATTATTCGCTCCTTATGTGTTGAGCACTTTCCCTACCGTTGAGTGTTTCTTTTAACAAAGTTATATATATATTTATAACTTTGTTATATATAAAACTTGTCCATGTCCACACGCCCAGACCAGGCCGTTCACTTCTATCATCTCGAGAAGTTGACTTTCCCTTTAAAACTCTGCACAAAGTCTCTGCACACTCTCGGCAGCACGGTGGCCCTGTGGTTAGCGCTGTTGCCTGACAACAAGAAGGTCCTGGGTTCGAACCCCGGGGCTGTCCAACCTTGGGGGTCATCCCGGGTCGTCCTCTGTGTGGAGTTTACATGTTCTCCCCGTGTGTGCGGTGGGTTTTCGCTGGGGGCTCTGGTTTCCCCCACATGCATGGTAGGGATAGTGCTCCTGTCTGTGGTCCTGACCGAGGCATCGGCACGACGAACTGGAGTTGGTCCCCGGGCGCTGCACGCCGGCTGCTCACTTCCCCTAGCCGCACAGCTTAGGATGGGTTAAATGCGGTGAAAGAATTTCCCCACGGGGCTCAATAAAGTTTTTCAAAATCAAAAATACATCCCGCTCGTCTTGCGGTACGATGCCGTTTAAAGAGCCACTCCAGTTTTTACCAATCTGGGTCTCACAACTAATACGCATGATGGAAAAAAAACTGTTTTTTCCCATCATGCATATTAGTTATGAAGATATTTTATTCAGCGGGTTCATTCAGTAGATGTTGGACATGGACCATGGCCGGACTCAGCTCTACAGCGGCGTCTTATGGGACAAGTGAACAGGAGTCTTTAAACAACAAGCCCCCCCCTAGTGAGTCAGTCAGACTGTGTCCATGGCTGTCCATCATCTATGACTTCTCTATTGTGCCGGCCGGCTAGTTTATGGATGGGACTACTACCTACGGTAAGTACAGGCTGCTACTTCCTGCAGGGCGAACCAGGAAGTGGATCAGCAACGTCATCCACCACTGATCATACTGGACACCTCACATCCTAACTCTTAACCTTCACTTCCAAAATACGTGGTTTAGATAGTCGGGTTAAATTGGACTTGTTGAAACTTGTCTGACCCTCCTGTCCACTCGTCCCGTAAGACGCCATTGTAAAGCGGAGTCCGGCGGTGGTCCTGTGTCCAAAATTCACTAAATGAGTAAAATAATATAACTGATATGTACAACTGTAAAAAGTACAGATTAAAAAAAAAAAAAAAAACCCAACAATTTCATTACACCTGCAAAATATTTTCAGCAAAAATTCTTCCATAAATTCAATTTAGACAAAATTCCAAGAACCTGGCTAACGAGCTCGCCACCCATGTTCACATGGGGATGATTGTCTGTCTTTTTTCCCTCTTTTTTTTGTATTTTGTTTTGACGGTAAGCTCTATTATGGCGAGTTAGTCTCACAGTGAGGAGGAGTCCCTCTAAAGCTGAACAGACAATTGGACAATCGAAACCCCTCGCTGGAGGACCCACCCTGAAAACCCTCTGAAACAGCAAGACAAATCCAAGTGTCTCAGAAGATCTGTGTGGGGGGGGGGGCCTCCCGGGCCGGGCTGAACCAGCCGGCCTCCTTTAGACAGGCTGCTGTAAAGTAAGGCCGTCTGAATGGAGCCGGCAGAACACGGCAGCTGACAGCTGTGTCCGCCTTTGTCGCGGCGAAAAAAAGGAGAGTTTGAATGGAAAAGTATTCGCTGGACAAAGTGGGTTGTGAAACACCAGCTCCGGCATCCCGGGGAAACAAAAAGACCCGCGACTGAATGAGAAACGGGGCGCTGGCGCCTGCTGGTCCAGACTTCATTACACACGGCTCATCTCCTCGCTCTTTCCCCCCCCCCCCGTGGTTTGATTGGGCGAGTTTTGATCAGCAACCATCAACAAACCTGTTGGTACAGACTGGTACCGTTGGTACAGACTGGTACCGTCGAACAAAACCTGTTGGTACAGACTGGTACCGTCGAACAAAACCTGTTGGTACAGACTGGTACCGTTGGTACAGACGGGTACTGCCCAAGTTCATCTGTCTGAGAGTATCTACAAGTCAGGTTGTGGTGCTGCCATGATACCGCCGGCCTGCATCATGTTCTGGCCATGTGCTTTGTCCGGGGAGGGCTGCAGACTACCACATGCCTCCTCCCATACATGTGGAGTCGCCAGCCGCTTCTTTTCACCTGACAGTGAGGAGTTTCCCCAGGGGGACGTAGCACATGGGAGGATCACGCTATTCCCCCCAGCCCCCCCTCCCTGAACAGGCGCCCCGACTGACCAGAGGAGGCGCTAGTGCAGCGACCAGGACACATTCCCACATCCGGCTTCCCACCTGCAGACATGACCAATTGTGTCTGTATAGGGACGCCCGACCGAGCCGGAGGTAACACGGGGATTCGAACCGGCGATCCCCGTGTTGGTAGGCAACGGAATAGACCGCTACTGGAAATCCACATTTTTGTAACATACATATTACTCTATGCTATGTGGTGCTCTGCTATGCTACATTATGCCATGCTATGCTTTGTTAAGTGTGTGTGTGTGTGTGTGTGTGATGGGGGGGTTGTAAAGCACTCAAAAGCTTAAGATACCATGAACACACTGTGGCTCACTGTGTGTGTGTGTGTGTGTGTGTGTGGGGGGGGGTGGCGGTCTATAAATGTCCTCCATTCAAACGTCACATTGCCACAATAGGGATCCATTCATTCCGCTCGGTAAAGTACACAAGCAAGACGAACAGCAGGGCTGCACAGAGACATCTGTCAGAGCACCCCTGTACACATCCACCCCCCACAATGCATTACTGCTAAGTGATGTCAGAGCCGCACACGGTATGCATGCAGGGTATGTTTACTGCCGGAGTGATTATGTAACGCGTATAGCGCACACACAGACGCAGGGCACGATCACTGACCCGTATTTGTGCATTTCAGATACGAATGGGGGTCAGGGGGCCCAGCTAGCAGCTGGTAGTACCTTCCGGACTGGTCCGTAGGAGATCTGCATGCACATCTTGGGGCGGTCACTGGGTTGCCGTCGGGCAGGAAAGGCTGCAGAGGAGCACGGGGAGCACGGGACCTCCAGAGCTAATTGGATAATAGCCCCGCTATTAATTAGCCTCAGGAAAATCTGCATTGGTGACAACAAAGCCTTTTACATGTTGGTTTTCAGTGTGAGATGCCACCCTGAAAGGAGTGTTGGATTTGATGCGAGCCCCAAAGTACTTCTGCTTAATTGCTTGTTGACCCCCCCCCAAAACCACCCCCTCCCTTTGTTTTTCTGAATGGTCTGCCGTCTGCAGTGATGGCCCCTGTGTGACAATGCCAAGCAGCTCTTACAAACTACACAGTGTTTTCTGAATTTCAATCAGTGTGTGTGTGTGTGTGTGTGTGTGTTTGTTGTCACAGCAGACACACTATGGAGCAGCAGCTGAATTTAAAGAGGAGGTTCAACACCCTGCTGCCCCGGAACCATTGAGCATTGAGGGATTCTTCTGCTGGTGGTTCCTATTGGCTGGTCTCATTTTCAGAGAATGGGCAAAATAATGATTGACACAGTAGTCCACCATCAGCATTAGCCTGGCCTGCTGACCTCTGACATGCCACTGAGAGCTACAGACAGCACATAATGCTAGATTAGTAAAAAGACATCGTAGCTAAAAGGAGAAATGGTGTGGGGGGGGGAGTGTTGTGGGGAAAGGAAAACAGATTTGCATCATATCGAGTGTGTTAAATGCGTATTAGACATTTAGGTTAGAAGACTGGAACTCATCTAGACTTGGTTTGGTCGGTATGTCATCGCTTCCAGTGTGGGAAGGTGGCGGCGCGAACTTAGGTTTGCGGCGGCCTCACTGTCCATGCAGCGTCTTTGTCCACGTCTGCGTCTAAGTTTGTGTCTTCGTTTGATGGCTGGGAGAGCTGGCGCTGGATCGGCTGGGAGAGCTTGGTCTGCTGTATCCTATGGGCCCAGGGACCACGGCTCTGCCTGGAGCGGCGCCTGGGGAGGAAAAAGCGAGGATGGTCTGACAGGATGCGGAAGCGGGGCAGGCTAAGCTAACTGCTAGCCCATTCAGACCGGCAGTTCCAATAACACCGAGGGCGGTCTGGCGGCGGCCTCGCCTAGCGTTGACTGTGTTTTTAGTGTCGTCATGTGGAGTGCGGGGAGGTGTGTTGAGGGTGTCTGGCTGGGGGAGCTGGCATTGGATCAGCTGGGAGAGCTTGGTCTGCTGCATCCGGTGGGCCCAGGGACCACGGCCCTGCCTGGAGCTGCACCCGAAGAGAAAACACCGAGGGCGGTCTGACAGGACACGGAAGCGGGGCAGGCTAAGCTAACTGCTAGCCCATGCAGACGGGCAGTTCCGACTGTCATCCTGTGTTTGTTCTCTTGGACAGTGGTTTTTGTTTGTGATTTGATGTGTGTGTCCTTGTAGTGTTTTTGTCTTTGTGTCGCACTGCTGTGGGCTGGGGGAAATGATATGTCGTTTCATTTCATGTATGCAAGTACATGAAATGAAACGACAAAGTTGCGGCATCGGACTTGCAGAATAGAACGGGTTTGAGCTGTGGGGGACTGGGTCGGTGTCTCTGCTGACATCCTCCCGGACGAGCAGCCCGGGGCCCCCGTCGGACAGCTGCTGTTGGACGCCGTCGTCAACCCATTTTTTATTAACGCTGCAAAGAATGTACAAGTAAATCGAAATTCTACGTTGCATCAATCGTTTATATAAGATAATAATAATATCATAACATTTATATAGCGCTTTTCAAGACACCCAAAGTGCTTAATAAAGGTAATGTACTTGACTTTTTGTGTACGCCAAAGAACCGAGGCTCAAACATGATCCGCATAGCATATTTTGTATAACAGAACGCTGTGCAGTGCAACGCATGACACATGAGAGCAAGTTACAAGCTATACATAGAATAAGACAGACTGTGTGTGTGTGTGCGAATACAAACCCTGGTCAGGTATGTGTGCAGGATGTATAAGGGGGTGCTGCTGTGAGTCCATACAGTCCGGTGTTGTGGTTGCGTCATCAATGGAAACCAGTCCTGCATTTGGTTTTATAAATAGCCCTTTTGCTCGGGCGCTGACCTTAACTTTCTGCCCTTGTGGACTATTTATAAATGGCCCTTTGGCCCATGTGGTTCTCTCTGTGTTGGTGGATGGTTTCTGAGCCATGCTACGGTGACCTTGGTCATGTTTCATTGAGACTCTCCAGCCGAGGCTGTGCTGGGGGGAGGGGGGGGCTATAAAAGCCATGTTAACAGCATCACTGAGTGTTTTAGTGGGTGAACCAGAGGACCCGGCACAGCTGCAGGCAACCGGCTCCTCCATCCACAAACGCTGTCTTTTTTTGGTGCCCCCCCCCCTGTATTTGTTCAGTACACGCTTCCTGTTTTGTGTGATTTGGTAATGCATTGCTGACCTTTGCTTTCAAAGACCATCAAACGTCACCAAGTGTGCGGGTTTGACGTAAAAACTGGGAATAATGGAGCCACGTTGACCCGCAGTGTACACGAGCCTTCCCTTTAGCCCGTTTACCTGTTACCTGTAATGCGAACTCTAACACGTCCACCGCCTCGTTATTCCAAGTTTACTGACGTCTTTAAGGAATTTCTTGGTGGGATGCTCAATATTGTAGCCAATCTAGGGGGCAGCCGGGGCGCGAACCCGGGTCTCCCGCACCACGGGCGACTGCCTTAGCCAGTGGTTTTCAAAGTGGGGGCCGCGGCCCCGGATGGGGGCCGCCAGGGGCCACCAAGGGGGGCCTCAGCAAATTGGAGAGAAGATGAGGGAAAATGCTAAAAAAAAATTTTTTTTGAAAAATAAATTGAATTATTATGTATATTATGGTCAAATATATTTTATAACGAAAAAATGTTTATAATGGAAAACAGAAATATTCAATATAATGGAAGGATTAAAATTTGAAGTATAAATGTCATTATTATTGCTTTAACAAAAGTAAGGAAATATATTCAGGAGGTTTTTTTTTTCTTCTTCTTTTTAACATTTGCCGTAGTATTGTCAATGGGGTTTTAAAGACATCTTGCAAAAAGGGGGGGGGGGGGGCCCGGCCAGAAGCTAAGGCTATTTGGGGGGGGCCTTGGCATGGAAAAGTTTGGGAACCCCTGGACTAAAGGGTCCGACCCGTTGGCCAAGGACCAGCGCCCGTGGTCGTTACAATATAACTACACAAGGCCAGGCGCGCGGGAGGCCAGGCGCGCGGGGAGATGTTTTAAGTAGGGGGGCTGCCGACTAAAACGGGAAGTACTGTGGCGAGCCGGCCTGGGAGAACGGGTCGAGAGGTAGAGGCCTCTTCTTCATCAAAACTCCCGATACACCACACAACCCCGGGAGTGCTCTTTCAGTCACACCGGCCAGAACGGACCAGAACTGGTAACACTGTAACGAGGATCCCCCCCCCCCCCAATATGGCGAGCGGCGACATCAGTCCCAGTCACGGTCCTACAGTCAGTTAGTCAGTAAACGGTCCTCCTACTTAGTCTGAGTCGATCCCCCAAAACAACAACACAAGAAAAACCACAACATGAACACCACATCACTAAAACACAACTTTAAAGCGAACATTAACCGTCCCATCAGCCATTGCGCTCCTCCGGCGCAGAACCGCCCACGGTCGCGCTGGTCGGAGCGCCTCCCTTAGTCGCTCCAGTATGACGTCATTGTTTTGTTGGTAAGGCGCGTGTGTAGCCGAGTTGGACGGAGGTGTTTACTCCCTTTACTATTAAAATGTGCAGCCCACGCTGCCCCGCCCGCTGCTTAGGGGGCTGCTGCACCCGCCACTAGGGGGAGCTCCCCCTTCCCGCGCTAATGCACAAGGACATGAGCGGAGCAAAAATGACAAAAACAAAAACACTGAAACTCTATGAAGGAGCGCTGTGTTGTGCAGTAGTTTTTATCACTTTGCGTCAATCAAGCTGCATGCTATGAGACCCTGCAGCGTCACACCTTTTCATAGCTCCTTTGTCATGCCAGCATGTCACCTGTGATTTTATAGTCGTTTTAATCAGAAGACTTGAACGAAGCCATCGTAAAACTGTCCAGACGACTACAAGTCTGCCAGCTGCATCGTGCTGTAGTCTGTTAATGTTAAACAACGGGACGGGAATTGTAGACTGGACCACAATGGAAACGGTGTTTTGGGACTGATCACGAGGAATATACAGAGAGTCCTTATTACTCATAGTCATTCAGAAGATATGGGTCATATTTGGTTTGCAGGGTATTAATGAATAGCGTCCATGCTGAGATGTTTATAGCAGTGGGTCGTGCCAGTGCATTTAGCCTGCATTAATGCCATCTACTGCTACTACTAGGCTGCATTAATGCCACATGGCCCCACATGACCCTCCCTGGTGCAACGCATTACCCTAAGCACAGGGATTAAAAACAGAATATGATAAAACTCCCTTTGGGTCCATATACCGTTTTCATGAGACTTTGTCACTTTAACACATTTGGTGCTCCGCGGTTATCACACACGAGTCAGATTCAACGTAATCTTCACTTGTATTCGGTGCTTTGGTTTTATTACGCCAGCCAGCCATTGCCCCCCCCCACCACCCCACATCCTCCTGACTTACAAGAGATAACACCAGCTTCACCACCCGTAAAGCCCGTGTCATGTCCCGGATTAGGGCTGTAAGTGGCATAGAAATGTCGTTTTGTCTTCCGAGTTTTTAAACCGTCAACACAATCGCCTCCTAACTAATCCGGCCGACCACAACACCAGTGTAACCGGTTATTTTCTTGCCCGGTGTGGGATTCGATACGGGGTGTGTTGCACCACAAGGCGACATCACTAACCGCTCGACTAAAGGGTCAGACCCGTTAGCTAGGGGCTAACGTGTCTTATTAGTAGTTTACAGTCGTCACCCTCTCCCGGAGGCGCGCCCTCGCGCTTGTTATTCCCGCGCTCCGAAGAGACTTCTGAGGATCTGCACACTTCCGGATCCCGCCGCTGCCACCAATGTAACCGGTTATTTTCTTGCCCGGTGCGGGATTCGATACGGGGTGTACTGCACCACAAGGCGACATCGCTAACCGCTCGGCTAAAGGGTCAGACCCGTTACTTATTAGTAGTTTACACCAGTATGGAGTTTCATTTGGGGGGTGGGGGTATTGCGTGACGTCATCGATTACAAAATCGTATTAACCACACTTGTAAATGGGGTTTTCCGCTCTGTGACCCGGGTGGGTGGGTTATAATGGCCTTTTCTTCTTCCGCGGCTCATCGTGTCTCCTCACGTGTTGTGGAGACACACGATGCTCTTGGTGCAACTTTACAGATTTACATGCATGACCACCAACTTTGAGTCTGTGCCAAGAGGGTTTGGACAGAGGGACGGAGTCAAATCAGGTATTTATCACAACGCAGACATACAGACTATACCACATACGGGCTGGCCATGGCGAGCACCGGGAGACATCCGGTGGGCCGGTCGCTCTGTGGGCCGCTTGAGCAGCCCGGTCTTGAAAACAAAAGCGAGAGAGATGCATCGTCGGCCCACTCTGAGGCACCAGCCCACATCCTCCCCCTCAACACACCCACTACCACCGCCACTTTCAGCACACAGGCCCACCCAATCAGACGGCTTCCTTTTTTACTGGATCATCTAGTGCAGTGTTTCTCAACCGGGGGTCCGCGGACCCCTAGTGGTCCGTGGTGTAATTGCAAGAGGTCCGTGAAAATAAAATATCTTTTAAAAAAAAGATCCTATGACATTTATAGAAATAGGATTATTTTACTCAAATGCGACTGAGACCTTTATCTACCTAAACTATAAAGGGTAACAGGACTTTGTTCTCGAATTACATCTGTTTCACAAGTGTAATTTATTGTATTTTAATAAGAGATCTCGCTCCCATTTGCATTGTTAAAAGTTACTGCATAAAAATTCTGTTGTTACATATATCTGAAAGTTACTGAATACATATTCTGTTTTGTTACATATATCTGAAAGTTACTGCATAAAAATTCTGTTTTGTTACATATATCTGAAAGTTACTGCATAAAAATTCTGTTTTATTAACTATCTAAGTTACAACTGAAAGCTCTTATTTTTGCCCCAAAGAGTGAATAAATGCTATAATGCAATTTAAAATGCAGTTTCTACTGTTTCTATCAAATTGCAACCCCCTCCCCCAAGATCAGGTGGAGGGGTCCTCAGGGTAGATCAAAAATACGCAGGGAGTCCAGGACCCCAAAAAGGTTGAGAACCACTGATCTAGTGAATAGCAGTCAATGAATACTGTAGTGAATTCGGGTGGCAACCACAGGAACTGCCGCAGCCGGGACGCGAACCCATAGCTCCCGCACCGCGGGAAACGCCGCTAACCGCTCGACTAAAACTCCGACCCGTTAACCAAGCGCCAACGGGTCTACTTGTCCATGCACGTTACAATACTGTTTCGACTACATGGTCAATAAAGGCAAGAAGGTTCTGGGTTCGAGCCCCGGGGTAGTCCAGCCTTGGGGGTCGTTCCGGGTCATGCTCTGTGGGGAGTTTGCATGTTCTCCTCATATCTGCGCGGGTTTCCTCCGGGTGTTCCGGTTTCCTCCCACAGTCCAAAGACATGCAGGTCAGGTGAATCGGCCGGTGTGTGTGTGTGTGTGTGTGTGTGTGTGTGTGTGATGGCTTGGCGGCCTGTCCAGTTTGTCTCGCTGTGGCGTTATTTTTGTGCCAAAATCCTGTGCGCGTGAAGGGATCTTTTGAGCGCACAAATAAATGTTGAGCACACGCATAGTCTCAATTTCGAAGAGAAATGTATCGTCGCGCAAATAATTATTAATTTTGAGCAAAGGAAAATATATTTTGTGCTCAATAAAAGTTTATTTGCACGTCCGCTAAAGTCCATATATGCACGCACAACGCCAGACCTGCTCGCGCCACAATCCTTGTTCTGCGCGCGATCAAAACGGTGCCTCTGCGCTCGCTCGCTCGCTCGCTCGCAAAAGATTGTTTTTAGAGTTGCTATAATTTCCTCTGAAAAGGGAGAATGTGGACAGTAAACTGGCTAACTTTACTTACGTTCTGAACCAGCTTCTTACCTGTAAATTAACCTTTGGTTAATGCGAGAAACATACCTTCGCCATAGAAATCCTATTGCCCCGGGTCGCACCGTCTGGCACTATCCGGGGCTCCCATCGTCCGCCATTGCTGTTAAATAATTGGCCCATTGACGTCTACGGAGTTGACGTCACTCTCTCTTTCTAGGGCTCTGCTTGCGTCTTGTTTACCATATGATGATGATGATTGGTCGGATTTTTTGAGTGGCAGCGCGTTTCACAAATGCCAGACTGAGCAGCCCCTCCTCTTTCACTCAGTGTACGGCCCGCCCACTGCACGGAGGACCGGAAGCTAACTTCCGCTAGCTAGCAGCTTTTAACATGTGGCGGAGCAAAGCAGTTCGCCTAAGTTTGTCGCCAAAAAGACGTTGTGAGGAGCAGGAGGGCGGGAGAATTCAGCTCCTTTTCAACCCGGACACCTGCTCCTGCTCCAGTTTCTGCCCTGCAAGTGTCGAGTATGAAGGACTCGTACGTGGCTGCTAACGCAGGCCTTTCCCCGTCAGCAGCCGTACTGCTGAGACTCCTTTCTGCTGTCAGTCGGACGAAAACTGGTACGGGGGCGTCAGTGATGGCATACAGACTGACCCCTGTCCTGCTCTCCTCTGAAAGACAACCGACTGGATCGTTGGACTACGGTGACATAATTTCAGTGTTTAACATCAAGCCCAGTCATCTCCTGATGTAATCATCAAAAGTAAGCTAATTTATAACTTCAGACCGTAGTAGCCTGTTGCCTATTTCAATATTGTTGTTTACTGGGTATAGTTTTTATTGGTCGTACAAGTGGATTCGCTCTCTCTCTCTCTCTCTCTCTCTCTCTCTCTCTCTCTCTCTCTCTGGCTGTCTGGCTGTCTCTCTCTCTGTCTGTCTCTCTCTCTGGCTGTCTGTCTGTCTGTCTCTCTCTCAATTCAATTCAGTTCAATATGTGCTTTATTGGCATGACATACATTTGTGTACATATTGCCAAAGCATGTAAAACAACAACAACACAATACAACAATGATTATAATAATAATAACAATAATGATTGTAATAATAACAGCAACAACAACAATGATTATGATATTAAACAACAATAGTAACAATAGGTGCCGTCATCCACTGTCTCTCAGGTTGTGGCAAGATAATATAAATCTTGCTGCAATGCTCGCCGCTGGCCCTCCTCCCAGGACCACCCGTAGCTTACCTGCGTCGTCCATTTCCTGATACTCTCTGTCTGTCTGTCTGTCTGTCTGTCTGTCTGTCTCCCTCCGTCTGTCGGTCTGTCTCTCTCTCTCTCTCTTTCTCTCTTTCTCTCTCTGTCTCTCTGTCTGTCTGTCTGTCTGTCTGTCTGTCTGTCTGTCTGTCTGTCTGTCTGTCTGTCTCTCTCTCTCTCTCTTTCTCTCTTTCTCTCTCTGTCTCTCTGTCTGTCTGTCTGTCTGTCTGTCTGTCTCTCTCTCTCTCTCTTTCTCTCTTTCTCTCTCTGTCTCTCTGTCTGTCTGTCTGTCTGTCTGTCTGTCTGTCTGTCTGTCTGTCTGTCTCTCTCTCTCTCTCTTTCTCTCTTTCTCTCTCTGTCTCTCTGTCTGTCTGTCTGTCTGTCGGTCTGTCTCTCTCTCTCTCTCTTTCTCTCTTTCTCTCTCTGTCTCTCTGTCTGTCTGTCTGTCTGTCTGTCTGTCTGTCTGTCTGTCTGTCTGTCTGTCTGTCTGTCTCTCTCTCTGTCTGTCTGTCTGTCTGTCTGTCTCTCTGTCTGTCTGTCTGTCTCTCTGTGTGTCTGTCTCTCTGTCTCTCTCTCTCTCTCTCTCTCTCTCTCTCTCTCTCTCTCTCTCTCTCTCTGTCTGTCTGTGGCCGCCGTGTCAGGCTATGTGATGCTGTTAATGTTCGTCTCGGTGGCTGTAACATTACCTCTGATGACGTGTAAGACTCGTATGATTAAACTGTGGCGCCTTCAGGCAAGTGTAGTTGTAATGGCCTGTTTTGGTTAACATATGCGTTTCAGAACCTGGTCTTGGATGGGCACCTGATTTTCTCTGTGCCCACCCACACCGTGATTTCTGCCTACGCTACAGGTGTGCGCGTGTTTTTGTTACCTTTTGGAGATCTTTTCCGGGAGAAGTGCTAACCTTGTTGGGACCAGTAGTCCTCATGGGCACCAAAGCCTGGTCCTAGTGAGGCAAAACGTCATTTCTGACGTCCTGGTTAAAGGTGAGGGGTAAGGTGTGAATTGAGGTTGGGTTAAGGTTGCGGTTAGGCTGTCAACGTAATGTCCTAGTGAGGATAACTTATTTTAGTTTACAGTGGCCTATAGAGTATCCACCCATTATGCTTATGAGTGGTGGTGTTAAGGGCTGGTGTGTTTGTATGTGTGTCTTACTTGTCCATCTCCATTCACCTCCACCCGGTGTGGTGGTGAGGCTCTGGCTGCCATACTGGTCCAGGAGTCTGCCCAGTGGGGGCTCAGCGGGGAGGCTCCGCAACCAGGCCGACTCACCTCAGGTTTCTCCTCCTCCCCGCTGGTGCTAACAAGCTCCACCCCCACTGCCACATAGTCATATGAATCATCACTGGATTTACATAATGTCACTCAGTCATCATTGGGAAATGAGAATTCGGCTGTCTTATTTTTTTTCACTCATCTTTTGTCTTTTATACAGCAAAAAAAGCTTAGTGAGGTATTTTATCTTGTTTTAAGTCTCATAATGCTTCTTTCAAGATGTTGTTGGTAAAATGTTCTTATCCATCTGAAGATATTACTGCTTGTTTCTATGAAGTGTATTTGTTTCATGATGATAGGACTTGTTTGAAAAACTTCTACTACTACTTTCGGCTGCTCCCGTTAGGGGTCGCCATGGCAGATCATCCGTTTCCATTTCTTCCTGTCTTCTGCATCTTCCTTTGTCACACCAGCCACCTGCATGTCCTCCCTCACCACATCCATAAACCTCCTCTTTGGCCTTCCTCTTCTCCTCTTCCCTGGCAGCTCCATATTCAGCATCCTTCTCCCAATATACCCAGCATCTCTCCTCCACACATGCTCAAACCATCTCAATCTTGCCTCTCTTGCTTTGTCTCCACACCGTCCAATTTGAGCGGTCCCTCTAATATACTCGTTCCTAATCCTGTCCTTCTTCATCACTCCCAATGAAAATCTTATCATCTTTAACTCTGCCACCTCCAGCTCCACCTCTGTCTTTTCATCAGTGCCACTGTCTCCAAACCATATAACATAGCTGGTCTCACTACCATCGTGTAAACCTTCCCTTTAACTCTTGCTGGTACCCTTCTGTCACAAAGCACTCCTGACACTCTTCTCCACCCGCTCCACCCTGCCTGCACTCTCTTCGTCACCTCTCTACTGCACTCCCCATGACTTGTTCGAAAAAATGAAATCTTAAAACAAGACTTGACATGGTTGTATTTTTTTGCGGTGCATCTTCTTAACTTCGATGTTTTGTTTGCTTTTTTTACTCTCCTCTTTTCTTTTTTTCTCCTCATTTTTGGCCTTTTTGTCTCCTAAACAAGTCTGAAAAATCCTTTGCGGCTCATCCAAAAATGTGCTTTCAGGACACCGTGGACACCACACACACTGATTTTCTGCCTCCATCTCTGCCCGGCCTTGAAATGGACCCCAGGTTTGTTTTGCGGGGGGGGGTTAATTTTTTTCCCCTGCATTTTCCCCCTTTTTCTCCCCAGTTGTACTTGGCCAATTACCTCATTCTTCCGAGCCGTCCCGGTCGCTGCTCCACCCCCTCTGCCAACCCGGGGAGGGCTGCGGACCGCCACATGCCTCCTCCAATACATGTGGAGTCGCCAGCCGCCTCTCTTCACCTGACAGTGAGGAGTTTCACCAGGGGGACATGGCACGTGGGAGGATCACGCTATGCTCCCCCTCCCCCTGAATAGGTGCCCCGACCAACCAGAGGAGGCGCTAGTGCAGTTACCAGGACGCATACTTACATCCGGCTTCCCACCCGCAGACACGGCCAATTGTGTCTGTAGGGACACCTGACCAAGCCGGAGGTAACACGGGGATTCGAACCGCCTTCCCCGTGTTGGTAGGCAACGGAATCGACCGCTACGCTACCCGGACACCCAGTTTTGCAGGTTTATGGAGCACTTAAAATGGCCCGCAGCGTCCATTTTCACCATTCTAAACCCATCTGAGATGTGCTTGTCAGGTCGTCTGGGCTTGATCTTTTACTTATTCCCAAGTTAAATACTGCAGCAGCAGATCCACTTTTTTTCTTTCTATCTTTTTTTAAATTGATACAAGTCTGCCAATTTTCCCGTGAGACACCAAACACTAAATTTTTAATACAGAAGCATCAACTAAAAACAAAACCATTTTTTTTCTTTTTACTTGGAAAAATGTCTTTGTATCTTTCATATATTCCATGATCTCATCGCAATTGTGTGTGCGCACGCGCGTGCACGTGTGCGTGCGTGTGCAGAGTTGGGCGATATGGAAAGTATTGACACAATAAACATAGGGAATTTAACACCATATCAATATATAGGCTATATGTCACAGTGTTTGTTTACATACGTGAAAACGTCACGTTTAAGAATCGAGCTGAGGTTTGAACTGTTTGGTAATTTAAAGTGTAACATCGAACCAAAACTAGTTTTCAAATAATACGTCTTCACATATTTCACGCCTCATTTTGTGAGTCATTTTAGGTAACAGAGTCTCGTTATTTTTAGTTTAGACAAAAAAACTCGGATTTAGACGACAAAATTATAAAACCATTAAAAGTCCAGCTAGTAGAAAAGATGATATTAAATTGGTGCCCAGTCCCATGTGTGTATGTGTAGTTTGTCATTTTATCTATTTATTTATTTGTGCGATTCTTTTTGGATTTTCTCCCCAGTTGTACCCGGCCAATTACTCCACTCTTCCAAGCCGTCCCGGTCGCTGCTCCACCCCCTCTGCCGATCCGGGGAGGGCTGCATACTACCACATGCCTCCTCCGATACATGTGGAGTCGCCAGCCGCTTCTTTTCACCTGACAGTGAGGAGTTTCACCAGGGGGATGTAGCGCGTGGGAGGATCATGCTATTCCCCCCAGTTCCCCCTCACCCCTGAACAGGCGCCCCAACCGACCAGAGGAGGCGTTAGTGCAGCGACCAGGGCACACACCCACATCCGGCTTCCCTCCCGCAGACATGGCCAATTGTGTCTGTAGGGGCGCCCGACCAAGCCGGAGTTATCATGGGGATTCGAACCGCCGATCCCCGTGTTGGTAGGCAACAGAATAGAACGCTGCGCCACCGGACGCTCAGAGTCCGAGCCTTTTAACTCTTCCTTAGGAGCTTAGGGAATGGTCCTGCCCACATAAGTTACTTTCATCATCAATTAATCTATCGATTATTTTGTAATCAATTCATCATTTAGTCTATAAAACGTCAAAGATGATGACAAATGCCGATCACGAGTTCTTAAAATATGTTAGTTTGTCTGACTATAAAGAAAAAGTATTCATTTCGTGATAGGGATCAGAGAAAGGCGAAGTAAATCCTGACATTTGCGAAGTTGTAACCGGCAAATAGTTGATCTTTATACGTTATAAAAACTAAAATATCTGATTGATTGATTGAGTAGCAGAATTGTCATCAATCAGTTTAACTCTAAGTCGACTAAGTTTCTGCATTACTTTTAAGTAATGGTTCTTTACTATTCTTGTTGGATTTGTGTGTTTTGTTGTCATTCTGTAACCTTGTCGTCAGCTCAGGTTTAGCAGTTGACTGTATTTCCTTTTTGTTTTACGTTTGTGTAATTGATTAATTTTTTTTAAATGTCTTTATCAGCAGCTTTGTTAGCTGAGCCACGTTGACGAGAAGAGTGGTGTTCACCTGGAACACAGTGAGGCTGGTCGGATGGTACCAGAGCTATCTATATCTATATATCTATATACATATTGGTTTTGCCAGGGAAAACAGGAGCCACAGGTCAGTTTTGAGACTCCTCTTTATTCATTTGACCAGCAGTCTGATGTGAAACTACTCTCTTGTCCATTCATCCATCCACACCGTGTGACTCAGCCTCCATCCATCCAGCTGTTTAACTGCGTGGTGTGCTAACTGTTGGATGAATTGAGGGTCTGTCACCGGTGTTTGCCGATGCCCACCATGTTTTCATACTGCGAACACGTCAGTGAGCTACAGGCCTCCCGGGCAAAAACACAGGAGCAGAAAGCCGGCGGGTCATATACCCTCGTGGTCCGGGGAAGAATATGACCCACTTTCTCATTCTTGTCATCCGTAGAAGCTACGACCCCCACCCCCCACCTCCAGCACCGCACATAACCCCCCCCCCATATGAATTTCATATGAGAAGTGAACTGACACCATAAAATACATCCGAAGGCAGCGAACTGCACCGCCCTCCTGCTTAATCCATTCACATAGAAAAGAGCTGTTTATGTAGTCCCTCGCCTGCCGTAGGACATTGAGATAAAAGCCTGTCCTTGCAATTTTGAGAATATTGAGCGGGGCTGGCATGCATAAATAATGTATTTAGCCCCAGAAAATCCAAGTGAAAGGGAGCAGCATTGCTGCTTTCCTGTTTGTTTGTATGTTTGTTTGTTTTTTTATTTTCCAAGCCCCCAGTTCCCTTCGTTTTATGAGTCAGAGGACAGGCTGGTTGCTCTAAATAAGTCTTCTTCTTTGCATCATCAGAATGATGTGTATGGGAAGCATCACGACTGCCAGATTGTCACTCACTATCCCAGAGGAGGGTTTGAAGATGATCTTTATCACATACATTTTATTGCACTGTGTACATAAAGGTAGTAAGCAGTGGCGGCTGGTGCTAAGAATTTGGGGGGGGGGTAATTTACCATGGCGCAGCACACCTGACAGCTGCTTTAATGTCCCCACAGTCACAGAGTTATTACGAAGGACAATGTAGCCTATAGATTTTATCAGGGTTCGTAGATGGTGGATGATTGACAGTCGAGACGAGGCATCGTGGTGGGTGTGACCATGATTGATAGCCACGAGAATTGTCCAATCACATTAGATCGAAAAGCATTAAAACAACACCAGTTCGCTGCCAATAAAAGTGGGCGTGTCTGGGGAGCACAGAACCGCGCCCCCTGGAAAATCTGAAGAAACCAATCAGACAGCAGCCTCAGGTCACCTGCTCGCCACAAGTTTGAGGGCTTACTTAAGGCATCGTTTGGCTGGCACCCCTCACCCAGAAAGTATATGTATTCAGACAGAAATCAACCAAATACCATTTGAACCAATGAGGAAGACACACACCACCCGAGAAAGGGTGAGAGAGGGAGCTTTTGTGTGTGTGTGTGTGTGTGTGTGTGTGTGTGTGTGTGTGTGTGTGTGTGTGTGTGTGTTTGTGTGTGCTTAAAGGATAATCCAGGATAAATTGTGGTTTATTAAGAACCATCTTTCGCCTTGTATCACTTGGTTCTTTGCGAAGGGTGTTCAAATCCTTTAACCCACACTTTGGAGTGGATTATCTCGTTTATACCATGGTCTCTTACTGAAGAATAAAAGTGTTCACTTGTTTTGTTTTTGTTTTTTGTTTTTTTTTGCTGAAGGTTGTGGAGTCAGAATTAAAACGTTATGAAGCAAAACCCTAACCCTAACCCTCTGTTACCATGGTGTAATATATATATATATATATATATGTATATATATACACTCACCGGCCACTTTATTAGGCACAACTGTCCAACTGCTCGTTAACGCAAATTTCTAATCAGCCAATCACATGGCAGCAACTCAATGCATTTAGGCATGTAGACATGGTCAAGACGATCTGCTGCAGTTCAAACCGAGCATCAGAATGGAGAAGAAAGGTGATTTAAGTGACTTTGAACGTGGCATGGTTGTTGGTGCCAGACGGGCTGCTCTGAGTATTTCAGAAACTGCTGATCTACTGGGATTTTCACGCACAACCATCTCTAGGGTTTACAGAGAATGGTCCGAAAAAGAGAAAATATCCAGTGAGCGGCAGTTCTGTGGGCGAAAATGCCTTGTTGATGCCAGAGGTTCGACTGGTTCGAGCTGACAGAAAGGCAACAGTCACTCAAATAACCACTCATTACAACCGAGGTATGCAGAAGAGCATCTCTGAACGCACAACACGTCGAACCTTGAGGCAGATGGGCTACAGCAGCAGAAGACCACACCGGGTGCCACTCCTGTCAGCTAAGAACAGGAAACTGAGGCTACAATTCGCACAGGCTCACCAAAATTGGACAATAGAAGATTGGAAAAACGTTGCCTGGTCTGATGAGTCTCGATTTCTGCTGCGACATTCGGATGGTAGGGTCAGAATTTGGCGTCAACAACATGAAAGCATGGATCCATCCTGCCTTGTATCAACGGTTCAGGCTGGTGGTGGTGGTGTAACGGTGTGGGGGATATTTTCTTGGCACACTTTGGGCCCCTTAGTACCAATTGAGCATCGTGTCAACGCCACAGCCTACCTGAGTATTGTTGCTGACCATGTCCATCCCTTTATGACCAAAGTGTTGCCATCGTCTGATGGCTACTTCCGGCGGGATAACGCGCCGTGTCATAAAGCTCGAATCATCTCAGACTGGTTTCTTGAACATGACAATGAGTTCACTGTACTCAAATGGCCTCCACAGTCACCAGATCTCAATCCAATAGAGCACCTTTGGGATGTGGTGGACCGGGAGATTCGCATCATGGATGTGCAGCCGACAAATCTGCAGCAACTGCGTGATGCTATCACGTCAATATGGACCAAACTCTCTTAGGAATGTTTCCAGTACCTTGTTGAATCTATGCCACAAAGGATCAAGACAGTTCTGAAGGCAAAAGGGGGTCCAACCCGGTACTAGCAAGGTGTACCTAATAAAGTGGCCAGTGAGTGTATATATATATATATAGTGCTCTATGTTCTGTGTATATTACGTGTTGTCTGCTAAGTGTACCTTTGGACGTCTGCCTTCACTGCAGCCCAACTTTCCCATTTGGGACCAATAAACTCTTTAACTTTAGCACTGACATAGTTCAAAGGTCACCACCCCAATTCAAACCCGTGACACTGTGGTCGTAAAGCACAGTGAGTTACGCAGTAAAGTCAACAGGAAGTTAACGAATTAGTCCTCAGAGGACGGGCTGCACACAACACAGGTTCAAACACAGGACTCGGTCGCCTCTTTCCTCCCGCTCATTAAAAATGGATCATTTTCCTCCCGTCAAAAACAGGATAAAGTGGCAGACAGTGACCGATTTGGAAAACTTTGTTGTTACGGTCTTTAACGTGTGTGCTGGAGCGAGCAGTAGAACGGTGGGGGGAAAAAAGAAGAAGCAGAAGACTTGGAACTTTTTACTGAGAATAATGTGTTTTGGACAGTTTGGTTTTGTGTTTTTGCTGGCCTACAAAAACAAGTTGAACTTGGGTCCAAAAAAAAAACAAAACAATTTTTGCCACCATAGAAATACTAAGCGTTTAATAACCTCCCCCCCACCCCCGCCCATCTTTTAAACAAAGAAAACAATGTGCCAAAATCTAAGCTATGTGGGCTAGTAGAAATTTTCCAAACTTAGGAACGTTCTTCCCAATCACAATATTTGGCAAACACTGCAAAACATGTGTATACTCTAACAGCACACAATCCTTAAGAACACAACTGACCCCATGCTGCCATGTTTTTTTCCCCCCAGTTTCTTCAAGCTCTTGACACCTTCGGGGTCTTAAATCTGTAAATCCTACCGTATCCCTTCATCATATGTTTTAAATGTTTACAGACACAGCCTCTAGCGGTCGTGACCGATCCCCAGCTGCTGTGTTGTGTCTCAGACGTCACGTGACCGGAAGATAACTCCTTATATCCGACATGTCCCCCCTGACTGACGGCGGGAGCGATTCGAATTGGAGAACGCTCCCCCGTGCATCCTGGGAAAGCCGCGTTGAGAATCTAACTGACGTCCTCTGCCTCCCTGTTGGAGTCGAGTCTCCTACGCGCCGTGACTTAAAGAGGTAGTAAACCTATTTTTTTTCTTTTAGGTGTTTTGAGTTGAAAACATGTCGATAAGAGTTTAAGGATGGTGGAGCTGACTTGTCCCCGTGATGAATTCACCAGACAAAACCAGGCGCGTCACACAGCTTCTTTGAGAGAGAAAATCAATGTTGGTTTTTTTTCTTTCTTATGTCCACCTTACCATCAACCCCCCTCCGGATTTCTTACAACAGGGGGCATCGGAGACGGTGAGACTCGTGTGATGAGGTGGCGTCCAGCACGTTAGACCAGTAAAATACGAGGCGAGTAGGACGATGACACGGCGGCGTTAGACGCTAACCTCTCTGGGTAGACTCGTGAGAAGCAGGGATAAGAAGTTCTTACTGGTAACACTTCATAATAACTACACAGTATGAAGCATCAGTTAAGTATTAGTAACTACTGAATCCATCCTCTATAAAGCATTGTTCCTACATTCATACACAGTAAGTCATCGATAACACAGTTATAAACGTGTTATTCTTGATGAATAAGCTCATCTGTAATGTGTTTAATAATTGTATTTTCCTACTTTGTAAATGATGGACTCACCATTTCTAAAGTAAGTGAACTTATTAATACTGCAATTCATGATTAATTCAGGTACTTACTAGTTGTTAAGTGTTTTGTGTGACCTCATCTAAAGTGAGGACTATCGATGCCTTACATTTACAAATAAGACTGAAAGGCCAGCAGTACCTTGAGATCCACAAAAGTCTCAGTTATCTTCTCAACAGAAAAAGGAAACAGACACCACACAAAGTGATGGAGAACATATAAATATTTATTGCAAGCAAACTCCCGCTGCAATTTCCTTTAAGCCTTCAGAGAACATTTAACTGTACAGCTGTGCTGTAAATTGAAAATAAACCTCTGCAATCTCATGTAAAAATACATTTCTGTCAAATGTACACATGGCTGAGTAAAAATTCACCAACGCCAACAGTGGATCACAGAGAGGTGTCTAAATGCAACAAATAAAATCTTTATAAAATAATGATATAAAATCTTTCACGGTGTCAAAATTCAACAACTAATATCCTATCTTTCAAACATTTGAGAGTATCAGCGTTGATCTAGGCCAGGTTTTGGTTTTTTCTGGTTCTACAACTTGTCAGTAGGTGTGGAAACTTTCCCAGATCCTAGGTCAGCTTTCCTACTCTCCTACCCCAGCATCACAGCTCACTTTTGCTTTTTTAGGGTCAGCAGCTTCCAGGAAGCCTCACAGGCATTGATTCTGTCCTCTGTTGCTGGGTCCCCCTGAGCTGCAGTGGTACACCGTGTGGCAAACACACCGAGTTTCACCTGACTGCTGTGGTTTTTAAGGAGTTCCTTAAACTTGCCAGGCGAAGCGATGAGCAGCTCCGCGACTGAAGCATTGCCCAGCACCGCGTTCCGGTCCACCCCGACCTGCTTGAAAGCAGCAGACATGGTCCCTCCTCTACTGAACTGCAAAAGAATTTTTTTTTGTACCGGTCCACCACTTGTTCTGGTTTTTAGACTTGGACGTAGACTGCTTTTAGTTGTCATTGCCTTATATCAGGGGTCCCCAATAGGCGGCCCGCGGGCCACGTCCGGCCCGTGATGGGTTGATTTATGGTCCGCGAGAATTTTTGGAGAAATGCCAGAAGGAAGAATTTTTTTTATTTCCCTACCAAAAAATAAATAAATAATACTTTCTTAGTAAAAGTAAGACTAGTAATATATCGAAAAATAGATGAAAAATCTAAATTATAATACCTACAACGTCTCGACACCAAAACAAACTAACGAACAACATGCTGCTGGAGGTTGAGTGGCCTGTGGTTTTAAAAGCGGCCCTAAAAGTGGCCCGCTATGAAAAGTAATTGGGGGCCCCTGCCTTATATGCGTGTCTCATACATACAAGTGAACGAAATTACATTTCACAAGGACGTCAGCGCCGCATAAAAACGAATAACACGCAATAAATATTAAAAACAAAAAGTGCATTAAAAACAAGAATTCCTTCACAGACCTAAACACCACCAGCACACCTGACACGGACGGTGAGCAAGACGCTCAAAAAGTCATTTTGTGGAAGGTCTTAAGTGTTCAGGCTGTTGAGGAACCTCACAGCCTGAGGAATGAAACTTGCACAGTCTGTCAGAGGCAGCACGGCTGCTCCGGTACCTCCTGCCAGAGGGTAGGACGGGGAAGTGGATGTGGGAAGGATGGGTGGGGTCCTTCACGATGCTGAGGGCCTTCCGGGTGCACCGTGGGTCAAAGATGGCCTGGATGGACGGGAGAGCGGTTCCTATGGTCTTTCCAGCTGTCTTCACTGTCCGCTGTAGGGATTCGTGGTTGGAGGCCTCGCAGTTCCCATGCCAGACAGAGATACAGCTGGTCAGAATGCTCTCTATGGTGCCTCTGCAACCGGGGCCGCAATTCAGGGAACGTAGAATAAGTGTTATCCACAGTAAGATTTATTTTGTTGTACTCGTACACATACTACACCCACACACTACACTAAATGTAGGCTTGTGAGTCACACAATTCAACCGTAGTTTCAGTCTACAGTATAACACGTGAGATCAGAGTGGGTTGCGGCTAAGACCTAGATGGTTTACCAGGTTTATTCCTCTCTATCCAGAATACAAACAGGACGCACGCACACAAAGAGAGAGCGAAAAAGAGAGCCATTCACTGGTTTTACAACTCTGTCTTTGTCATAATGACAACAATTCACACGTGTATTGGGATATTAAGCAATACATTCCTTTTCTGTGGTATCGCAAGACATAGAGTAATGTTACATCTTAGTTCGCTTGCTCTGTTTACTACTGAGGTGACATGGTTGCGTCCACCTGTCGCAGGACCAGCTAGTGACTAGCTTGCTAGCTAGTTAGCTACCCATAATCCATAGTTTGTGCCAGCAAACAAGCAAACATGCTCCCCACCACCGCCACTGACGGGCCTCTCTGAAATCTGAAAGATCTTATCCATCCATCCATTATCCGAACCGCTTATCCTGCTCTCAGGGTCGCGGGGATGCTGGAGCCTATCCCAGCAGTCACTGGGCGGCAGGCGGGGAGACTCCCTGGGCAGGCCGCCAGGCCATCACACAGGGCTAAAATGAAAGATTATTATTTTATAAAGATTTTATTTGTTGTATTTGGCGTTGGTGAATTTTTATTCAGCCATGTGTACACGTGACAGAGATGTATTTTTTATATGAGACTGCAGAGGTTTATTTTCAATTTACAGCACAGCTGTACAGTTAAATGTTTTCTGGAGGCTTACAGGAAATTGCACTGGGAGTTTGCTTGCAATAAATATTTATATGTTCTATATCACTTTGGGTTGTGTCTGTTTCATTTTTCTGTTGAGGAGATAGCAGACCTCTGAGTTTCAAAGTACTGCGGGCCTTTCAATCTTATTTGTAAATGCTTTGTAAGGCATCGATAGTCCTCACTTTAGATGAGGTCACACAAAATACTTAAACTAACAACTAGTAACTACCTGAATTAATCATGGCTTGCAGTATTAAGTGTTTATAAAACATCTATTAACATATTAATAATTGATATAATACTTTAGAAATGGTGAATCCATCATTTACAAAGTACAAAAATACAATTATTAAACATGTTATAGATGAGCTTATTCATCAAGATTAAAACGTTTATAACTGTTTATGAATTACGTACTGATGTTTTAATGTAGGAACAATGTTTTATAGATGATGAATTCAGTAGTTACTGATACTTAACTAATGCTTCGTAGTGTGTAGTTATTATAAAGTGCTACCATTCTACCATAACACTGCCACCCTCAGTATAACCCACGCCACCATCACTGTCCACTGCATCTACACCCATTTATATCCTTTATACATGGACACCTCCATCACTGTCCTCTACATCTACACCCTTTATATCCTTTATACATGGACAACACCATCACTGTCCTCTACATCTCCACCCTTTTATATCCTTTATACATGGACACCTCCATCACTGTCCTCTACATCTACACCCTTTATATCCTTTATACATGGACACCACCATCACTGTCCTCTACATCTACACCCTTTATATCCTTTATACATGGACACCACCATCACTGTCCTCTACATCTACACCCTTTTATATCCTTTATACATGGACACCTCCATCACTGTCCTCTACATCTACACCCTTTATATCCTTTATACATGGACACCACCATCACTGTCCTCTACATCTACACCCTTTTATATCCTTTATACATGGACACCTCCATCACTGTCCTCTACATCTACACCCTTTATATCCTTTATACATGGACACCACCATCACTGTCCTCTACATCTACACCCTTTTATATCCTTTATACATGGACACCTCCATCACTGTCCTCTACATCTACACCCTTTATATCCTTTATACATGGACACCTCCATCACTGTCTCTACATCTACACCCTTTATATCCTTTATACATGGACAACACCATCACTGTCCTCTACATCTACACCCTTTTATATCCTTTATACATGGACACCACCATCACTGTCCTCTACATCTACACCCATTTATATCCTTTATACATGGACACCTCCATCACTGTCTCTACATCTACACCCTTTATATCCTTTATACATGGACAACACCATCACTGTCCTCTACATCTACACCCTTTTATATCCTTTATACATGGACACCACCATCACTGTCCTCTACATCTACACCCTTTTATATCCTTTATACATGGACACCTCCATCACTGTCCTCTACATCTACACCCTTTATATCCTTTATACATGGACACCACCATCACTGTCCTCTACATCTACACCCTTTTATATCCTTTATACATGGACACCTCCATCACTGTCCTCTACATCTACACCCTTTATATCCTTTATACATGGACACCTCCATCACTGTCTCTACATCTACACCCTTTATATCCTTTATACATGGACAACACCATCACTGTCCTCTACATCTACACCCTTTTATATCCTTTATACATGGACACCACCATCACTGTCCTCTACATCTACACCCATTTATATCCTTTATACATGGACACCTCCATCACTGTCTCTACATCTACACCCTTTATATCCTTTATACATGGACAACACCATCACTGTCCTCTACATCTACACCCTTTTATATCCTTTATACATGGACACCACCATCACTGTCCTCTACAGCTACACCCTTTTATATCCTTTATACATGGACACCTCCATCACTGTCCTCTACATCTACACCCTTTATATCCTTTATACATGGACACCAACATCACTGTCCTCTACATCTACACCCATTTATATCCTTTATACATGGACACCACCACCACTGTCCTCTACATCTACACCCTTTTATATCCTTTATACATGGACACCTCCATCACTGTCCTCTACATCTACACCCTTTATATCCTTTATACATGGACACCTCCATCACTGTCCTCTACATCTACACCCCTTTATATTCCTGAGGGAAAGAAGTGAGTGTGAATCTCTTCCAATGTAAGTTCTTGTAAGTTCAATGTAGATCTTCAAATCCAGTGTTTAGTCCATCCGGTCTTATCTCTTCAGCGTCAGTCTCGCCAACTGGCGATGTTTCCAAGATAGCCACCTCTCACATCACATCTGAATACATTCATCAGCTCTCTGAATAATGGACAGTGGTTCTAGTGGTTCTGCTCTCGCCTGGTAATGGTTCTGTGCACGTCAGTATCTGTAATAGAGGTTGTCGAGGCTGACTGGAGAGATAATATGTATGTTGTGGTCCTACCACGTGTTTCTGATGGTCTCTCAGGGGAACGTTGGAGGAAGAGAGAGAGACTGAGAAGGAGATACAGAGAGAACGAGAGAGGACCGCTGACTCCTGACTTTTTGCTGGTGGGATGGTGGAACATTAGGCTCGGTGTTGTGTGATCAGCGGAAGGAATTGGGCCAGACAAAAGTGGTGCGCGCTTATATTTCGTGCCGTCCCCGCATGAAACATAATGCTCATCCTGAAATATTGATTGTTATTCTTTTTATATCGCCACGGGACCCCGGCACCTTGTGTTGGAGAGCTCAGTCGACATTGAGGCTTTAGTTTGGGTGGTCACTGTTTTAGCTGCTTCACGTTTTCTTCAGTGGCGCCTCGTTTACTGTTTCATAAAGCGGATGGGGGGGGGGGTCAATTCAGTGTAAAATGGCAAATACTAAGTCATGATTGTTTCAATATGGCGGTATTTCCTCTGAATCCCAGTGGTGATTCACAGTGATCAGATGCTGTGAAGAGGTTTGATGTGATTTCTCCACCACTGAATGTCTGAATTTGAATTGTTTGAACGTTTACTCAGGGAAGCTTACTCGTGTTTTACGCTTTTCTAACGCATATTTCTCTTAAAACTGATAAATTTTGTTGTTCCAGTTTTTCACTTTTCTAACTCACTTTTCTACCAAATTTAGCCAAACCTGGCTAAATATGAAAAGTGGGTCTAGTAGATGTCTAAATCTTGGCCTTAATAACAACTGCTAAAACAAAAGAAGTTAAAATTCTAGCACAATAAGGACTTGTGTTGTTTATTTGGTCTAAAAGTGCGCTACATTTAGCTGGATATATTGTGAGCTTAGTGGATGCTAACATGTAGCCGCCATGCTGACGTTGGGTCTAGTGCTCTGTAGGAAGACTTCATCACCCCTGAAGATGTATGCCATCCTGTACTTATGTATTTGTACAATTTATGCATTTTCCATTACACATTCACAAGTGTACATCAGACAACTTATCAGTTCTGTGGATTTGTAGCATTTGGTGAATGAAATGATTGAGGGAAAAAGGTTTCCCCATAAATTAGAAGTTCTCCATGTCTCTGCCTGTTTACATGTGGCATAAAAATGTCCTGAGTAAATTTAATAGCAGTCACATGACATCAAACCACATAAAAGACCAAGTGGAAACAGGCCCAAGAGGCACTGAAGAAGAAGGGAGAAATCAGATTCAAATCCTTCTTCAGTGTCTTCATTTAGAGTAAATTACACAACCAAACATGGAAATCCAGAATAGGAGTCTAATTTGAAATACACACACACAAACATACACACACATATATATATATATATATTTTGAAAAAAAACCCCATCCATCCGTTATCCAAACCGCCCATCCCAGTCAAGGTCGTGGGATGCTGGAGCCTATAACATTGGTGGAAAATCGTCATACTGCTGGCTAAGGAGATTGCCAATAAATTTATGCTCGGGCTGAAATTGGTTTTAACACAAATCACAAGTCATGACGCATCATAAAATCCCAGGGAAGTAAAAACTTAAGTCACAAAACCTTCTGAAATGTCTTCAGGACAATTGTATTTGCTGTTGAAATGTTTACAACTTTTTAGCAGAGATAAATGCTCTTTCTATAAATATCCGAAGCTCGGTCTACATTTTATTTGCCTCAGACAGAAATTTTCTTTAGTTTTGATCTATAGTTTTCCTGACTGAGTCTAGACTACTGTATAAACCTGTTCTCTCTGTGTAAAGTGACACTTAAGTGAGGTTGCAAAGTACCTTGAATGGACGCATCATGCCTCGTCTGTCACAGGTACGTCGTAGCAGTTGGTTATAACGTCTTCATAGATCATCCGGTATTCATTGAATACACCCGCTTTTATAGGATTAACTGCTATTTTAATTATTCATGCTGTAATTCTCATTTGCCACCTGGTCGTCCCAGAGGTCTGGACACATTGACATTGTAGGACACCATCCCTCCCTCATCACTGATCCTCTTTAAATGGGAAAGCAGATGATGCACCAGTCTGTTTGCTCAGGTATCATTTCAACAGAAAACACCTTCACGGATAGCACACCTCCACACTTTGATTGCATTTGAAATATAGCCAGTAAAACTAAATAGCTTCTCTGTGAAGATTTATGAACTAAATCTGAGCTCCTGGTAATTAAATGAAGACTTTTTTCGTTGACAAATTAAGTGAATTTAAGGAGGAAACACGAGTCTTGGTTTACAGTTCTGGTTTGAGGTTAAATCGTTGGGCTTTGGTACAATCTGCCTTTCCATCACACTTAGAATACAATAAACCCGTTAGGGGGCGCCGCAGCGGATCAACTGTTTCCATCTCTTCCTGTCCTCTGCATCTTCCTCTGTCATACCAGCCACCTGCATGTCCTCCCTCACCACATCCATAAACCTCCTCTTTAGTCTTCTTCTTTCCCTCCTCCCTGGCAGCTCCATATTCAGCATCCTTCTCCCAGTATACCCAGCATCTCTCCTCCACACATGTCCAAACCATCTCAATCTTGCCTCTCTTGCTTTGTCTCCAAACTGTCCAACCTGAGCTGTCCTTCTTATATACTCGTTCCTAATCCTGTCCTTCTTCGTCACTCCCAATGAAAATCTTAGCATCTTCACCTCTGCCACCTCCAGCTCCACCTTCCTTCTTTTCGTCAGTGCCACTGTCTCCAAACCATATAACATAGCTGGTCTCACAACCATCTTGTAAACCTTCCCTTTAACTCTTCTATCACAAATCACTCCACACCTTCTTCACCCTGCCTGCACTCTCTTCTTCACCTTTCTTCTGCACTCCCCGTTACGTTGAACAGTTGACCCCAAGTGTTTAAACTCATACGCCTTCATCACCTCTACTCCTTGCATCCTCACCATTCCACTGTCCTCCCTCTTATTCACACATAGGTATTCCATCTTGCTCCTACTGACTTTCATTCCTCTTCTCTCCAGTGCATACCTCCACCTCTCCAGGCTCTCCTCAACCTACTCCCTACTCTCACTACAGATCACAATGTCATCTGTGAACATCGTAGTCCACAGAGACTCCTGCCTGATCTCGTCCGTCAACCTGTCCATCACCATTGCAAACAAGAAAGGGCTCAGAGCCGATCGTTGATATAATCCCACCTCCACCTTGAACCCGTCTGTCTTTCCAACCGCACACCTCACCACTGTCACACTACCCTCATACGTATCCTGCACCACTCCTACATACTTCTCTGCAACTCCTGACTTCCTCATACAACACCACACCTCCTCTCTTGGCACCCTGTCATATGCTTTCTCTAAATCCACAAAAACACGGTGTAACTCCTTATGGCCTTCTCTATACTTCTCCATCAACATTCTCAAAGCAAACATCACATCTGTGGTGCTCTTTCATGGCATGAAATCATACTGCTGCTCGCTAATCATCACCTCTCCTCTTAACCTAGCTTCTATTACTCTTTCCCATATCTTCCTGCTGTGGTTGATCAACTTTATACCTCTGTAGTTGCTACAGTTCTGCACGTCACCCTTATTCTTAAAAATAGGCACCAGTATGCTTCTCCACTCCTCAGGCATGCTCTCCCTTTCCAAGATTGTGTTAAACAATCTCATTAAAAACCCCACTGCCATCTCTCCTAAACATCTTCATGCCTCCACCGCTATGTCATCTGGACCAACCGCCTTTCCACTCTTCATCCTCTTCATAGCTGCCCTCACTTCCTCCTTGCTAATCCGCTGCACTTTCTGATTCACTCTCCACATCATCCAACCTTCTTTTTCCTCTCTCTCATTTTCTTCATTTATCTGCCTCTCAAAGTACTCCTTCCACCTTCTCAGCACACTCTCCTCGCTTGTCAGCACATTTCCATCGCTATTCTTCATCACTTTAACCTAAATATTAAACAGTTGATGTTTGGGAGCCGTAGGAGCTGACTCGTTCTTTTTGTTTAAGTGTGTTTTGGAGCTGAGATTACCACATTCTGAGAACCCTTCATCTAGAAAGCTCTGTGGTTGATGGGAGGCTCTTAAATGTCACCAGCTGTTGATGTGACTATTATTAACTCCACCAGGATGTTGGCAGTTCAATTTTAGGTAGGGGAAAGCGTGATGGTTGGTGGTGCGGTTCACAGATGTGACCTTTTTGTCCTCCCTCTGCAAGCGAGTAAGTACTTGGGTTTACGGATTGAATGTTTTTTCATACTCCTGGTTAGTCGGTCAAACCAGATGTGAGAACAGATGAGTTTAATGCAGTATTTCACTACTCATGATCTTATGAATATTTGAAAATAATTGATAGTCAGTTATAAAATGCAAGATAGGGAACAGTCACAAAGCATTCCTGGTATGTCAGGCCAATAATACCTAAAACTAAAACTTAAAGGAAAAGGAAAAAGGAGGTTCCGTCATTTGTGAAACAAAAAACACAAAGAAGTGGCAATTAAAACAAAGGGCACTTGTATAATATAAATTCGTATAGTTTATAATTCAAATTGATTTATCTTTTAATCCTTTGAGGGACTTAAAACAGATTAAGTTATTAAAAAAAGAAGGTGAAGAAGAATCTGACACCCTTTTATTTACACATACTAAAAGGATATTTACCCACAATTATAATTCAATAATAATTACAATAACTACATTTGAAATTCTACCTCGGTGGCCATCCATAAAAAAATAGATGAATTAATACTGACAAAAGGTTATATCTGAAAAAATATGTTTTTTTGGCATTTTCTGCCTTTATTTGATGGCGATAGTTGAGAGAGAGACAGGAAAGACAGGGGAGAGAGAGGGGATGACATGCAGCAAAGGGCCTGGGCCGTATTCGAACCCAGGCCGCTGCGGTAAGGACTCAGCCTTGATATGGTACGCGCTCTACCAGGTGAGCCACTGGGGTGCCCCCAGGGCCATTTTAGAGTCCCAGTCTTTCCTTGGTATGCAGAGTAGACAGAGTCCCACACAGATCTGGCCAGCCCGGAGAGATTCCCCCACTCTTTCCTGGTGCACCTCGCACCCCTCCTTCCCGTCCCCGACCCCGCTCCCTCGAGGTATCGGCTGGCCGGCAGCAGACCCACCCAGCCCGCCATGCCGTCCATGGCATTTGCAGTAACTCCCTGTCTGTGCCCACAACCCAGCACTCCCTCTCGGCGTCAGTCCACTCTGGCACTCCTTCATCCTGTCTCTCCATCCACGCCACCCTCCTGTCCTCGTCCTGTTCATCCGTCTGCATTCGCCTCTGCCCGGTGTGGTGGTGAGGCTCCAGCTGCCATGCTGGTCCAGGAGACTGCCCAGTGGGGGCTCAGCGGGGAGGCTCTGCAACCAGGCCAACTCGCCTCAGGTTTGTCTTCCTCCCCGCTGGTGCTAACAAGCTCCACCAAGTTTTTAGTTTGAACACCCAAATTGGCGCTGATGGGAAAGGAAAAACTTACAGTAGAGCGATTGTGAGAAGACACAACTATGACACAACGTGATGTCAGGTTTCGTTTTTGGGACTACCGTTGTGATTCTCTTTCTGGATTTCATGCTGGATTGTAAACCCCACCCGTCTGGTACTCCCATGAGTTTAAAACAAACACTTTGACTTATTCCCAAATGTTGTCTGACCCGATTGTGTTCAACGTGTGAAACGGGTTCGGTACGATGAGGTGTCTGTTTTTTTATAACTGTTGATATTTGTCCCTTCTCTTACACTGTTCGATATCCTAGACACAGAGGGTCAGTCCAGAAGACATGGGTTCAGTCTTTTATGTTAACTAAGCGCTGTATCGTTATCAATATTTGGGTTTGATGATCTTTAAATATTTCTTAGTAATTTAATAAATATCAGAATCAGATTTATTGGCCAAGTTTGCTTTCACACATAATACATTTGACTTGGTTTGGCTCAAACAGACCACATTATGCAATACACAATATAAAGACAATATACGATCCACCATATGCAATACACACAGTATACAACAGCAGCAGTGAAAAGGCTGGAGGTAAGGGAGGTTAAAAAGTAATAATAAAGGAAATACTGTCAATAAATAAACACCTTTATATGCTGTTAGCAGCATGATAAAGAATAAATCATAAAAAATCCAGTGGCACAGCATTAAATCAGTTTTTACTTTAAAATGCTTACAGTATTCTTACATGTGTGAACATATGTAAGTCTCTGGCGGTCTTTTCCATGTGATTGCACCTGAAGAAGCCGGTGAGAGACTTGTGACAGCTCGCCGTACAATTAACGTGAGTCAGGGTTCAAAACCGTCAAGTCGCGAGTCAGGACTCAACAAACCAGCCCGATGACTCGAGTGCCAGCGGCGTCCAAACGAAACCCCCACCATGTTGATTCTCAGCCAAATCCAAGTGGAGGGTCCAAAGTCTCTGTCAGCATAAAAAGAAGGGATTATTTTACCACAAGATATTTGTTTAGAAACAGGATATCCACCATTTGAAGTTGGAGATGACATGTTTTTAAACATCATTTCTAGCACAGCAGTGAAACATATCGGCTAATTATGGACCAGTCTGTCACCTGACCAGAAAAATGTCTTTATTGCTTTTTACCATAACCCTGTTTCTGTAGCGATGATTCTAAAGGTCTGGAATGGTGTGTAACAAAGGTTAATGCAATAAAAACAGTTAATTTTGTTATGTAAGGGATAATCCACAACAAACATAAAAACACCGGTATGTTTCGATCAGGAAGGTCTTTCTCAGGGTTATAGACAACGAAAGATGGTTTTTGAAGTATTTTGTCGTAAAACTATACCAGTAAATCCATGCTGATTTTGCCCTCAGCATGAAGGTGATATAACCCATTTATTTCAGGACAACATTTCCCACGATGCATCATCTGCTTTCTATCTCTCTCTTGGTAAATCTGTGTGTTACCGCTCTGCTTCCCTGTCATAGATGCCATTTCACCTGCAGAGGAGTGAGAGCTCCTGAACCACAGAGCAGTCTTGATATATGAGTCACTTCCTCCACGATTGCCCCCATTAAATATGGGGGGAAGGGGGGGTCATAACTCGAAGCCTGGCTTTACGAGAACATAATATGATGATACGGTGTAATGTCACTGCTAATGTGTCCTTGAAGCAAAGATTCACTTAATAAGACAGGTTTGGGAAAAAGGATGGAGAACAGGCACTAAAGAGATAAGAATAAGATCCAGTCTTATATATAAGCAGCTTTACAGACAAGGGCAGAGGGAGGCGGCTGGAGGGGGTGAAAGGTAGTAAGAGGCAGTAGGTGGTGGTAGAAGGCAATAGGAGGTGGTAGGAGACGGTAAAAGATAGTAGGAGGTGGTGTAGGAGGTGGGAGAGATGGTAGGAGGTGACAGTGTTCTAAAATACTCAGTAGTACATGAGGACACATGAAACTGAGCTGATAGAGGTTTTCGGCTGAGGAAACATTGGCAGCTTGTTCAAGCTGGGCCACCCCACTGACCTTTAAAAAAGGAACATTCCACAGAAACAACGTGATGTGAATTGAAGCTGAAGGTTGAGCAGAAAATCAAGCCTGTGACATGGGTGACGTTTTGTTTTTCCCACCGGAGAGTTTAGTGTTGTTTTCATTGGAATCCAGCATGGTTGATGAAAAAGTGGCTCTTGTGGACATCCCAACCAGTTTCTGTTTCAGTTTTCAGATGAATAGAGCGTCTACACCCTTCCGACATTGTTTTGTGGAAATTTGAAAGTGAATGTATTTATATTTCTCTTAAATTAGTCCTTCAGGTAGAAAAACAAAACCTCTACAACCAGGTTTTATTTTCAAGCCACAGCAATGCAGAGTCGCAAACAGAATCGGAGACAAGGGAGAACCTTGGCGGAGTCCAACACCCACCGAGAACGTGTTTGACTTTGTGCCGAGAATGCTGACACAGCTCTGACTTTGGTTATATAAGGACTGTGAGGAGTGTGTCCATTTTGGGAACCTCAGAATTGCATCTTTCCTCTTCGAAGATGATGTGGTTTTGTTGGCTTCATCTGAACGAGACCTCCGGCACGCACTGGGGCAGTTTGCAGCTGTGTGTGAAATGGCTGGGATGAGAGTCAGCACCTCCAAGTCTGAGGCCATGGTTCTGTACCAGAAAATGGTGGATTGCTCCCTTGGGGATGGGTTGTTGCCTCAAGTGAAGGAGTTCAAGTATCTTGGGGTCTTGTTCACGAGTGAGGTTAGGATGGAGTCGGAGATTGACCGGCAGATTGGTGCAGCATCAGCGGTAATGCGGACATTGTACCGGACCATTGTGGTGAAGAGGGAGCTGAGCCGGAAGGCAAAGCTCTCAATTTACCAGTCAATCTTCGTTCCAACCCTCCCCTATGGTCATGAGCTTTGGGTAGTGACCAAAAGGATGAGATCGCGGATACAAGTGGCTGAAATTAGTTTTCTCTTTAGGGTGTCTGGGCTCAGCCTTATAGGGTGAGGAGCTCGGACATCTGGAGGGAGCTCGGAGTAGAGCCACTGCTCCTTCGTATCAAAAGGAGCCGGTTGAGGTGGTTCGGGCATCTGATTAGGATGCCTCCTGGGCACCTTCCTTTGGAGGGTTTTCCAGGCACGTCAAACTGGAAGGAGACCCAGGGGTAGACCTAGAACTCGCTGGAGGAACTACATGTCCAATCTGGCCTGGGAACGTCTTGGGATCCCCCAGGAGGAGCTGGAGGGTGTTGGTAGAGAGAGGGACGTCTGGAGTGCCCTACTTAGCTTGCTGCCACCGCGACCCGACCCCGGAGAAGTGGCTGAAGATGAGATGAGATGAGAGCAATGCAGAGTATGATATGGCATATATATACTACATTAAGTTCTTTAATAATGTATTACTCTAATTAGTGAATATTTCATTTATGAGTTGTTCTGCTTGACTTAACGCAAATCAAGCCATCTGCAATATTAAAGGTCCTGATAATATTCTCACATGCAGCGAAGAGCTGATACACTGATACCTCCAGATAAAGGTTGAGTTTCTTCTGTCAGCCTCAGGTGACACAACACAACACAACATAACACAACAAGGCTAAACACAACACAACACAGGAGCTAGCAATAATAGCAAAAATCCATAAGACATTAGTCTATTGCACTTGCTTGTTTTAAACTTGTGTATTAAAATATACTAAACACACCTTTTACAACAATATTCTGGCTGCCAAGCTTTCATGGATTAATGATTGTCGAAAAGGAAAACAGCATATTTTAAGTGCAGCTATTAGTGCGACTAGAAATTGAATTAAAACGCAGTCATTTTAATTTTTGGTTTTCAATCTAAAATTGAGCGTGTTGGTTTGAGACTGAACCTGTTTATTTTCTTTTAATTGCATTCAACTCCAGTTCAATACTAACTGTAATAAAATGACAGATTTAGTTGAAGTGTCACGAATCAGATGGACTTAATAGACCACATGTATGACCACAGATTGGCTTCTTTTCAGCCTGTCAGCATTGAACCGGGAAAATTAACTACACAGAGCAGATTTGAACAACACAAAAACCTGACAATGTTTAATTATACAACACGTGGGCAATATTTTGCTGTTAAATGTTATTTTTTACTCGCATGAAAATTTGATAAGGCGTATCGACTGAGAAATGCAGCTGTGGGGGTGTTAAATCTGATGCCGTGCCAGATGTCGCCCGACATCGACTGGAGGAAAATCGATCCCAATGATGGGTGATGCTTTTTGAGTCGATGTTCAGGCCTTTTCTGGTGTTGTGTCTGTGGAAAAGAAGATTCTTAAAACCTCTTTAGAGCCTCGTGTGTTTTACAATAAAGAACTGCAATGAAACTGATAAAACCATTGCTGTTGCACTATTCCTATTGTTATGAATGCTGGTTGTAACTCAAAAATGTATGACTTCTCAGGATCTAATATTCCTATATTTCATCACTCGAGTGATGAAACTTTTCTCTCAATAAACGTTGTGGCCAGATGAACTGATTCAACTTTCTGTGATACACACAATAAAATTTCGCAGTACACACAATAAAAGTTAACCTGTATAGAGTAACTGCACTCTACATGAACATAAGATTCTAATACTTGAGCTACAAGGTCCTGTACATAATGGGGATTTTAGATGAGTAGATTAATATTTCCATTGTGCAGAATAATACACTGCAATGGCATCAAATAAAGTGATTTGAAGTGCATAGTAAGTGAGGCTAAAATAGCCAGTGAAATACAACCAAAGCAGAACCAGAACAGAGACAGAGTGCAGAGCATCAGGCCCTGTACTCAACTTCCCCCCACCCTCATTGGGAAGAGTTGAAGGTTCTAATGGCTCTGGGGACAAATGATCTCCTAAGCCTGTCCATTGAGCAGCTCTGTGACAGCAGCCTACCACTGAACATACTCCTTTGCTTTGGTGGTGTGCATTGGGTGACTATGATTATCCATGATAGACAGCAGTTTGCTCAGGGTCCTTCTCTTTGCCACCGTCATCAGAGTTCAGCTCCATGCCGACCACAGAGCCAGCACGCCTGGCCAGCCTGTCCAGCCACATAGCATCTCTCTTCTTAATGCTGCCTCCCCAGCACACCACAGCATAGAAGAGAATGCTACCAACCACAGACTGGTAAAATATCTGCAGGAATTTCTTACAGATGTTGAAGAACCCCAGCCTCCTCAGGAAATAGAACCAGCTCCGCCCCTTCCTGTATAAGATGTCCATGGTCACTGACCAGTACAGTTTGTCATACAGCTGTAGCACAAGGTATTTATAGGTCCTGACCATCTCCACATCAACCCAATTAATGGAGACTGGTTGTGGGAGCGGCCTAGACCTACGATAGTCCACCACCATCTCCTTGGGCTTGGATGTATTCAGCTGCAGTTGGTTTGACCGGCACCATGCAACAAATTCTTCCACCAGGCCCCTGTACTCCCCCTCCTGTCCATCCTCCACCAGAGGAGAAGGAAACCATAGCAGTGGGAAGAAGCAAATGGAGTTGGACAGGAGACGTAGTCCGCTCTGTGGGGATGTCGAGCAGAGCTTGTGGTTGTCAGAAAGAGACAAGTGTAATCCATGAACAGTCTCCACAACTTACTTCAAACAAGAAGGCAATCCAGGCACTCCAAATATAGGAAAATGTAACAGCAAGGAAGGAAATATTAAAAAAAGTCTTTATTGTAGTGGTTAAATCATAAAAATAGCCAACATGTTTCGGCCACTGTAGGTCTTCATCAGGGCTTCAAAATAGACATAACAGATGAGGCCTCACCTATATATTAGCAACAGCCAAAGGGAGGCAATCACATGGCCCTGAGAATAGCATGACAGGTGAAGCAAATTGAAAATAATGAAAAAACATGGGGTGGGATTACACAGAAATATATACATGTACTTCATAAATGGAGTAACCCATATTAGTAGGTTTTATACAGGCCATGGGGAAAAAGAAAGTCTGTGCAAAAAATGTACAGAAAACATGTAAAGTCAATATCCTCATTGAGACCAGGATACTTAAAAACATCCAGGTGATGGATCCAAAAAGGTTTCCTTTGTTAAGTTTCTGTGTTCTGTCAACTTCCCTGACCAAAGGTTTAAATTGCTCAATGTCCTCAATACGCAATAAAGAGTCATTAGCATTGTGAAATTTACTAAAGTGTCTAGCTATGGCGTAATCATGATTCAAATTCTAATTGGCATATTTAGGCTCGGCAAGGCAATCCCTCAGGCATCGTTTTGTACGGCATATGTGAGGCAAATAGAAGACATGATGAACAGGAGAAGAATACAAGTGATGTGTGTTCAGGAGACAAAGTGAATGGGAAGCAAAACGAGAGATTGGAGGAGATTTTAAAATGTACTACCATGGGACGGACGTAAATAGAATGGTGTGGGAATAATCCTAGACAGAGAGCTACAACAGAAAGTCATAGTAAAGTAAAGAGGAAATCGGATAGACTGATTTGGAAGAGGTGTGATTTGGGAGGACATCTGGCAAATATAATAAGTTCGTACGCACCACAGGTGGATTGCGATGAGGAAGAAAAGGTGAATACCTGGAGACAACTGGACAATGTAATGGCAGGAACACCAGGGGATGAATGAGTTTTTATTGGAGCAGACTTGAATGGACACATGGGAGAAGGAAATGGTGGTGATGGGGATGTCATGGGAAAATGCGGGTTGGGAATGAGAAATGCAGGTGGGGGGGTCAATAGTTGATTTTGCTTCCAGGAATGATATGGCTATAGTTAATACATATTTCAAAAAGAGGGAATATCAGACAGCAACAAGAGTGGAGGCAGAACTACGCAGATAGACTACATTTTAAGCAGAAAGCAGCACTTGAGGGGAGCTGGGAATTGCAAGGTAATACTAAGCGAGTCTGTAACAAATCAACATAGACCACTGATCTGCCAAGTAAAGACAAGAAGCAAATTCAGAGTACAAAGACCAGCAGTATGGAAGAGTCAATAGTGGAAGCCGAAAGAGGAACCTTGTAAAGAAAGCTTTAGGATGAAGGTAAGAGAGCTGTTGGGAGATAGATTGCCACTAGACTGGGATAGAACAGCAGAAGGGCTAAGGGAAGCAGGCAGGCGAGCGCTGGGAGAATCTCAAGGGGGTAAAAAGAAGGGACGGGAAAGTTGGTGGTGGGAGGAAGAAGTGCCACACTGCATAAAGAAGAAAAAGTTGGCCAAAATGAAGCTGGACAAAAACGGGAATGAGCAAAACAAGAATGAATACAAGGAGGCTAAGAAAGAAACTAAGAGAGCGGTAGCACTAGCAAGGGTAAGAGTATACGAGGGCCTGTACAAAAGACTAGATACCAAGGAAGGAGAGAAGGATATATATATATATATATATATAGAAGAGCCAGGATGTTGAACAAGTAAAACTGATCAAGGACCCAGATGGAAGAGTACTGTAGGATATTTTACAGAGATGGAGGGATTATTTCAGTCACAAAATGAATGAAGAGAATAACAGAAAAAATGACAGATGAACCACCAAGGAACGAAGAGGATGTGGGAGAGATTACAAGGGATGAGGTGATAAAAACGGTGCAACAAATGAAAAATGGAAATGCTGTGGGACCGGACCATATACCAGCAGAAGTCTGGAAATACTTAGGCGGTACTGGCATAGAGTTCCTGACTAGACTCTTCTACAACACAATACAGACTGGGAAAAAGCCAGATGAGTGGAGAAAGAACATAGTGGTACCAGTTTACAAGAAAAAAAGGTGATGCTCAAAGTTGCAACAACTACAGAGGGATAAAATTGATGGGACATACAATAAAGTTATAGGAGAGAGTGGTTGAAGTGAGACTTGGCAAGGAAGTGACTATAGGGACAAAACAATTTGGATTCACGCATGGAAGAAGTACCACAGATGTGATATTTGTACTCTATGACCTTAGCTGAAAAATACATTGAAGGACAGAAAAAAATACACTGCGCATTTATTGAGTGCCGAGAGAGGAGTTGTGGTATTGTCTGAGAGCGAAGGGAGTGGCAGAAAATTACATCAGCATAATTCAGGACTTGTATGGGGACTGTAAGACCGTAGTTCCATGCGCAGTGGGAGCAACAAGCGAGTTTGAGGTAAAGGTAGAACTGCATCAAGGATTGGCGTTGAGCCCTTTCTTGTTTGTGGTACTGATGGACAGCCTCACAGAACATCTTAAGAAAGAGCCACCATGGAGCTGGTGATGACATTGTGCTGGCCTGATGTGCCTGTGTATAAATAAGCAAGTGGAAAGTCCAGGATTGACCTTAGGAGGAGATGTCCCAGAAGTTAACGAATTCAAGTACTTAGGATCAACAATACAGACAGAAGGCGGTAGTGAGGAGCAAGTCCAGAAAAGGACACAATCTGGGTGGAATGGAGAAAGGTAGCTGGAGTACTTTGTGACAAAAGAATGCCGATGAGGGTAAAGGGCAAGGTGTACAAATCAATGGTTAGGCCTGCCATGCGCTATGGTATGGAAGCAGTGACGACAACAGAGAGGCTAGAATCTACATTACAGGTAGCAGAGATGAACATGCTGCGTTGGTCCTTGGAAGTGACTAGAAAAGACTGGAAGAGAAATGAAGTGGTGAGAGCTGCGTTCAAGATCAGAGGAACAGCTGAGAAGTTGAGAGAGACAAGATTGAGATGGTTTGGACATGTGCAGAGAGGAGGCATAGACTACGTGGGAAACAAAGTACTGGACATGGAAATACCTGGCAAAATAAAAAGGAAAGGCCAAGGAAAAGATGGAGAGATGAGATAGAGAAGGACATGAGGAGGGTTGGACTGCGGGAGGGGGATGCGTCAGACAGAAAGAGAACAAGTCGAAAGAAGAAGACGTAGAAAAAACCTTCCATACATGGAGTTAATGAAATCCCTTTGTTAATAAATTCTGTTGGTATTGACATCAACAAAACATTTAGTTTGTACAACATTGTCACAGTAGGGCAGTGCATACATTTGAAAGTGCCAACCAGAGGCTCCACAACGTTTGAAGTACATCAGCCCAGCGCTGGACTGGGACCCGAGACATGGTTCTCCCAGGGGTAGAGAGAGATCAGTCGTTCATTTGATGGACAGATGAGCGACCTGATAGAGATGCTGGCCCTCAGACATAACATCAGGTTATGAATGATAAATGGAAGGTTGTTAGAAAGCTGTCAAACACTCCGGCTGGGAGTCTGTGTTGTGTGTTGGACATTCCTCAGTCATAGTAGTTATGTGATGTGATGATGATGATGATGAAGACGATGATAGTTAGTTAAGCTCTTCATAATTCTCATTTGTGTGATAATGGTGTTGGTTGTGTCCAGAGGCGGTGTATTGGTTGAGATCGATGTCCCCAACATCAGGTTACTTTACCCTCACAGAGGTAATTACCAAAGCTGGGGCAGATAAAAAGATTTCTGCACTCTGAATTAAACATGATCAGAGGAACCGGGTCGATCCACCGGCCGCCCCAGTACACAACACACCAACCCACACCAGTCCATGCAGAGGCGTTTCTGTAACATGGGAACATTGGCAGTGTTTCCACACATGGGTTTAGATGAAGTTTTTTTTCTTTTTGGATTTTTTTCCCCCCTTTTCCTCCCCAATTGTACCCGACCAATCACCCCACTCTTCTGAGCCATCTTGGTTGCTGCTCCACCCCCTCTGCCGATCCGGGGAGGGCTGCAGACTACCACATGCCTCCTCCCACACATGTGGAGTCGCCAGCCGCTTCTTTTCACCTGACAGTGAGGAGTTTCACCATGGAGACGTAGCACGTGGGAGAATCATGCTACCCCCCCCCCCCGAACAGGCGCCCTGGCTAACCAGAGGAGGCGCTAGTCCAACGACCAGGACACATACCCACATCCGGCTTCCCACCTGCAGACACGGCCAGTTGTGTCTGTAGGGACGCCCGACCAAGCCGGAGGCAACACGGGGATTCGAACCGGCGATCCCCGCGTTGGTAGGCAACGGAATAGACCGCTGCGCTACCCAGACGCCCTTAGACGAAGTTTTAAAGGAGGAACATCTCCCACCCTCCTCTCTTTATTGGCATGACAACACTGGAACTTGTGTTTTCAAGGTGTTTAGCATTACATTTGTCAAGAAAAGCGTGGAAAGGTAACGGTGATGCGGTGACAACAGCCGTGTCATGGATAACAAACACGTACACACGACTAACTTATGTCCTTCAGCGGGTTGACAGAACACCCTCCAGCGTATGACCCTTTTTTAAGACGAACATTTTGCAAGTCGGATGCTCAACCCCACACTCATTCACTCATATGATACATGTACGCACACACACACACACACAAACACAAAGTGAGCTGCTGGTTCTCAGCATAGCATAAGTGGCTCGCTCTCTTTCTCTTTGTTTTCAGCGCCTCTGAATTAAACATGACGCTGTAGGGACGCAGCGGCGGCTCCGGGCTTCTTAAAATGTATGGAAACACGTCCCTCACGTTTGTGTTTGAATCCCGCACGAGAGATCTGCGCATGAGGTTTTAGCCTCTTCGAAATGCAGCGAGTGCACTCCAGTGAATAGCAGCAATCAATACGCCGCTTCAGCATCAAAGCAACACAGGGTCGATTACAATACGAACACACACACACACACACACACATACATTAAAACCACTGACGGGTAAGTGAATAACATGGATTATCTCGTTAGTGGCGCCTGTCAGGGGGTGGGATGTGTCAGGCAGCAGGTGAACAGGCAGTTCTTGAAGGTGATGTGTTGGAAGCAGGAGAAATGGGCAAGCGTAAGGATCTGAGCGACCTTGACAAGGGCCAAGTTGCTAGACAACTGGTCAGGACCTCTCCAAAACGGCAGGTCTTCTGGGGTTTTCT
>NC_079226.1:10911651-10922094 GCF_029633865.1 Lampris incognitus
TTTTATCGAAGGTGAAGATTCAGGACGATTAGACAAAGGTACGCGGACCCCCCCAGCCCCACCCCCACCCCCCGCCCCCATCACGCCTCATCTCAGCGAGGTGGAAAGCCCGCTGGCGCAGAAGGAGGTCATCACACTTAATACAGACGCTTTAGCTGGTCGTGGTTGTGTGACATGGAAAATCCCCCAAACTGAATTCAGCAAACTTAAACATCACGCTGCACGAGCAACGTTTGTTGCTCTCTGTCTTCCTCGTTTTAAAGCTGCTGATTAGAGTGAAGACAAGTGTTTATTTAGTTTTGGGTTTATTCCTTAGTCATTGAGTATAGTTAGTGTTATATCAAGGCTTTTTTTTCCAGTTAAACTCTGCTTTTGAATCTCAGTGGTGATTGATGTTGGCTTGGTGTTTGCTGCCATCTGCTGGTGGGTTGTGTTATTGCTGAACTAAAAACATTGAAAAAGTTGATGTCAACGCCTGTTCACTGATTCTCCAGCATTGAAACGTGTCCATTCGCACATAAAGGGCCGTTTCATGTCTATATGCGACCCTGGGAGCAGGATAAGCGGTCTGGATAATGTGTATGTATGTGTGTGTGTGTGTGTGTGTGTGTGTGTGTGTGTACACACATATAAATCCCAGTTGAATTTGCATCATTGAATGCATCAGTAATCATTTTTTGTTACACATGCGCACACACGACACGGGCAAGACACGTATGCACGCCCTTACTCACGCGCACACCCACACACCCTGCCACACTATGACACATAGGCAGGGTATACACTTACACTCACATACACATGAAAACCATGTGTGTACAGTGTACACACACACATATACACACAGAAAGACACACACACATAGGCAAGGCACACACTCACACAAAAAATACATATACATAAGAACCCACACACTCGCATACACAACAAAGAGTCACACACACACACACACACACACACACACACACACACAGAAAGACACACAAACATAGGCGAGGCACACACTCACACAAAAAATACATATACATAAGAACCCATACACTCGCATACACAACAGTCACACACACACACACACACACACACACACAGAAAGACACACAAACATAGGCGAGGCACACACTCACACAAAAAATACATATACATAAGAACCCACACACTCGCATACATAAGAAAGAGTTACACACACACACACACACACACATATTCACACTCAAACCCTGCCACACACACACAAACCCTGCCACACACACACACACACACACACACACACACAGACCCTGCCACACACACACACACACACACACACACACACACAGACCCTGCCACACACACACACACACACACACAGACCCTGCCACACACGCACACATGCACAAACCCTCTCGCTCTCTCACACACACACACACACACAGACCCTGCCACACACACACACACACACACGCACGCACAAACCCGCGCGCGCGCTCTCTCTCTCTCTCTCACGCACACACACACACGCACACACACACACACACACACACACACACACAGAGAAACATTAGACGTGTGCAGAGGTGCCGTTGGTTTGTTTGAACTGGTGACTCAGTCTCGTCCCTGTGGGCCGCAGCTGGAGCGAACACGGGGCCCCACCCAGAGGCCCCGGCGTCATATGTGGTCTGCTCCGAGGCGAACTCCCTCGGAGTTATGCCTGCCTCCTCCTCCTCCTCCTCCTCCTCCTCCGCCTCCTCCTCCGGATGCATTGTTCTCCGCGAACTAAGGCGACTTGCAGAAGGCAGACGTGTAGCTGAGCGCAGGACCGGCGGAGCCGCCCGAGTTTGACCGGTGCCCGCACGTGGTGAGTGCGCGTGTTTCTGGGAAGCTGAACTGCTGTTCACTTTACTGGCCCTCTGCTAACGATCACTCCCCGGACCCGCGTGTGTGTGTGTGTGTGCGTGTGTGTGTGTGTGTGTGTGCGTGTGTGTGTGTGTGTGTGTGTGTGTGTGTGTGTGTGTGTGTGTGTGCGTGCGGCCTTTTTGCTGCTGTTTGTCGGTAAAGTTTTAACGCTGCTGGCTTCGGTTCGCTGAGCGAGTCGCTGTTGGGCTGCACCCTGACCGCTGCAGCAGCGGGACACCCGCCCGCCTGCCCGCCGGACACCCGCCCGCCTGCCGTCCGCGGTCCGCCCGCTGTCCGTCCGTCCGCCTGCCGCGCAGCAGCCGCCCGGGGAAGGTGTCGACGCGCGTCTGTCGGAGTCCTCTGCCGGCGGTGGATCCCGGTGGATGCGGGTTGTTGGGGGACCTGGCGGCTGATCGCCGGGCTTGCGGCGGACACGTGTGACTCGCGAGGCTTATTTGTTGTGATTCCCTCAAGACTTCCGGGGGCATTTATCCCACCCTAGCGGGGTATGTAGTGTAAGTACAGTACGTGTGTGTGTTGCGTTGTGTTGTTGAGCGGGGGGGGGGGGGGGACTGAGTGGCGCTCCGCTCCGCCGAGGAGCTCCTCTCACACGCCGCTGAGCTCCTCTCACACGCCGAGGAGCTCCTCTCACACGCCGCTCAGCTGCTCTCACACGCCGCTCCGGTAAATGGAAACGACTCGTAGCGCTCGTTTTACTCATCCCCACGCACCGGAAGGGTGGAGCGCGCGCGCGGCCCCGGGACAGCTCGGCGTGTGTCGGGCGGTTTGCGGAGTTGAGCCGAACCCGTCTGAACTTTCCGACACCTGCCGCGTCACAAAAGCCCCGCCTGTGCCGGCCTTGTGGGCAGGTTAAAGCGAACGCCACCGGCAGGTGTTGCCCACGACGTCTGTGTCCGGTTCGGTTCCTTGAACGGACCCGACAAGACGGACGAGCCGTGACAACGTCCATTAGACACCGGGGCCCCAAAGGGCACCTGGCCCCTCCCGAAGATGCTCGGCTCCTCGCCGTCGTCAAGAGGGAAACGTGACTCCGCGTCCTCCTTTCCATGGCAGACATGTCTGTGGTTTGTGTCCTAGGGTTTCAGTTCGGGAGCCTTTAATTTTAGCGGATCCCTTCGTGGGAATGTTTGCTTGTCAGTACCAATCAAAATCTGTGCAGGGGGGAGGAGGGGGAGGAGGGGGGGGGGGGACAACCATTGCGTGGTTTGGCTTGAGATGGAGATGTGGCTCCTTCCACACAGTCATGGTCTGCACAGTCGGTGCTGATGGGGATGTGTGCGCGCTGGCTGATACGCGCTCGGGGCGATGGGGTGTCACGTGTCCGGATCATATTCGGGTATTCGTGTGGGTCAGTGGACGTCTTTTGCAGCTGCAAACCTTCCTTCCCTCCACTGTCATACTTTGACCTAACTTGACCTTGTCCAGGACAAGACCGGTTTTTAAAGGCTTCATCTGTGATTTATTTGAATATATAAAACTGGGGTACATATATGTGTATATATATGTATGTATGTATAATCCCCCCCCCCAATTTTCTCCCCAGTTGTACTTGGCCAGTTGCCCCGCTCTTCCGAGCCGTCCCGGTCGCTCCTCCACCCTCTCTGCCAATCCAGGGGAGGGCTGCAGACTACCACATGCCTCCTCCCATACATGTGGAGTCACCAGCCGCTTCTTTTCACCTGACAGTGAGGAGTTTCACCAGGGGGACGTAGCACTTGGGAGGATCACGCTATCCTCCTTCCCCCCAAACAGGCGCCCCGACCGACCAGAGGAGGCGCTAGTGCAGCCACCAGGACACACCCGCAGACACAGCCAATTGTGTCTGTAGGCACGCCTGACCAAGCCGGAGGTAACACAGGGATTCGAACCGGCGATCCCCGTGTTTGTAGGTAGGCAACGGAATAGACCACCACGCCACCTGGATGCCCCAAACCTGGACGCCCCAAACAAAACTGGGGTATATTTACTGAAGAGTTTGAGTTATAGACTGAAGATAAGCGTGTTGTGTCCTTCTCAGCTGATGATAATAGAAAATACAGGTCTGTTTTACTCCAGTATCTGCAGCCATTATTGGTGTGAACAAACCCTCTACAGCATCAGAACACATTAGAATCTCGGATTTAATTGTTGTTCAGCGTTAGTCCTTGTATTATGACACCTGTCGATCAATTTTTGGAGTGACAGCAGCTTCCAGTCTTGTTTTGTATTTTGGTAGCGGGGCAAACCTTTGGGTTACGTTTGAATTAAGTGTTGTTTTGTAAAGCAAAGGTTCTGAGAGGACATCAAACTTCCATACTTATCTATATTTCTTAAAATTGTGCTTTAATTTCTAAGGCTGCCTGTGAGCGATACCACCAAGTCACAGTCCTGGCTCGTAGAAACTACTTTGGTGGATAAAAGCAGATTCTAATGTTGGTTAGGAGAAGCTGTGGCCCGCACCCGGCACGGCACCTCCCGCTCGGCCTCGACCTCATTTCTCGACTGAAGGAAGCGAAGCCAAATTTTCAGTCAGTTTGGGCCCGCGGCGTGTCATCCACCAGATGAATGGCCCTCTTTTCTGGACAGTTGGAGCAGTCACAACACATCATACCACGAGACAAGAGAGCCCACAGTTTAATGCCTCATCTGGCAGACATGTTTGGAGCAGCATATTAGCATGTCTATCCACAGGCATGGTGGTAATGATTATGTGTGCTACAGTTTATGGACCTTCTGAATGCTCATTATTGAAGGGTCGGAGACAGCGAGGCTATAGAAGGCTGCTCTCCAGCAGTCCGGCCTCAGATTCTGATGCTGCTTTGTGTCATTGGAGAGTTTTTACCGAGTTAAGCCACATGTTGTTACTCGGCTTCTGAGTGACTTGGAATAGCAAGAGGCTTTGTGTCAGGAGTTGGTTGATTGTCGTACTGGTTAATGCATTTTATCTCTTATCCAAACCTATCAAACTTGTAGTTTTTAGTATAGCTAATCTAGTTGTTGTAGTACTCTGTGGTAAACTTGTAGTTCTTAGCGTTGTAGTTGTAGTATTTTGTGGTAAACTTGTAGTTGTTAGCGCTATAGTTGTTGTAGTACTTTGTGGCAAACTTGTAGTTCTTAGCATTATAGTTGTTGTAGTATTTTGTGGTAAACTTGTAGTTCTTAGCATTATAGTTGTTGTAGTTCTTCATGTTGAAGTTCTTCTAGTTCTGGGTGTTAAAGTTATAGTTCTTGGCGTGTAAGTTTTAGTTATTAGTGTGTTAGTTGTAGTTCTTAGTGTTATAGTTGTTATAGTACTTCAAGGTAAACTTGTAGTTCTTAGCGTTATAGTTGTTGTAGTACTTTGTGGCAAACTTGTAGTTCTTAGCGTTATAGTTGTTGTAGTATTTTGTGGTAAACTTGTAGTTCTTAGCGTTATAGTTGTTGTAGTACTTTGTGGTAAACTTGTAGTTTCTTAGCGTTATAGTTGTTGTAGTATTTTGTGGTAAACTTGTAGTTCTTAGCGTTATAGTTGTTGTAGTACTTTGTGGTAAACTTGTAGTTTCTTAGCGTTATAGTTGTTGTAGTATTTTGTGGTAAACTTGTAGTTCTTAGCATTATAGTTGTTGTAGTTCTTCATGTTGAAGTTCTTCTAGTTCTGGGTGTTAAAGTTATAGTTCTTGGCGTGGCAGTTTTAGTTATTAGTGTGTTAGTTGTAGTTCTTAGTGTTAAAGTTGTTTCACTGAAAGGTGAATCAGTTCATGTGGACACAGCATTCATTGAGACAAACGTTTCATTGCTCGTCTAAGTGACATTGTACGTATGTATACTGGTACACTCTGTCATGTCCGTCTACCTCAGGCACATATATCAGTAACCTGCTAACCTCTGATATATTCTCTGTTCCCACTGCACTTTATCACCTCTTATTTCACCTGTATAAGTCCATCCTTGTGTATATATGTGAAGATTGTTGTGTTGTAGTGTTGTTATTCTATGTGAAGTACACTGAGAGAGCCACAAAACTGGTGTCAAATTCTATGTTTGTGCAAACCTACATGGCCAGTAAACCTGATTCTGATTCTCTTCAGTCTCAACTGACTGCAGGTATCTCCGCCCTTATAGCTGCATAATGACCAGAAACGAGGATCAGCTTCATATGCAGATATGGGTGTGACGAACTGGGAATGTTTGCAATCACAGCATTGTAAGATGGTGACAGATGTACTCTTAGCCCTCCCCCTTCGGTTCAGGGATGGTCGTTCCCTCGTCACATAGATGGCCTGGATTATTGAGCGCGCATAAAGACATGTTAAAGTTGCAGTCGTTAGCATGACAGTTGTAGTTCTTAGTGTTAAAGTTGTTGGTGTTCTTAGTTAGATTTGTTTGAGCTCTAAATGTTATGGTTGTTGTAGTTCTTAGTGCTAAAGTTGCAGTTCCTAGCACTATATTGTAATTCTTAAATCTTAACAAGTGTTGTAGTTGTAGTTCTTAGTGTTAAAGTTGTTGGATTTCTTAGTTAGATTTATTTGAGATTTATTTATTTGAGTTCTGAGTGGTAAAGTTGTAGTTCTTAGTGTTAAATAGGCTTGGACTGGCAATCGGGCAACTTTGGCAAATGCCAGACGGGCCACAGAGCCAGCAGTGTGTGTGTGTGTGGGGGGGGGGTTGACCTTCTGGCCACGGCCCACTTGATGTTGGACCAGCCCATCTGATTTGGGGGGGTTAAACAGTCCCAGTTTTCTGTAGGCCACCTGTACTGTAAGGCAGGTACAGGAAGTGCTGCCCTCGTCTTCCCCCCACCCCTTCAAGTGAACGCGTCCATCCAGTGTCAGAGGTCAAGTGGGAAATAATCAAATTGAGAGAACAAGTGGAAACCAAAAGTTATAAGTTGGAAAATAAAGCTAGCCTGAAATGGATAAAGGTCACAAAAAGCGAGACAGGACATGCTGTTATAATCTGTTCACTGCTTAAGGCCGCTGTGCTGTTTTTAAATGATGTCTAGGTGAGCAGGTTATTATGGCTCAGCTGATTGGTCAGGCTGGCTCTGCTCCAATGGGATGCAGGCTTGCTGCCTGTCCCAGCCTGACAACAGCAGTGAATGAACCCGTTTAAATAGTGTCGGTAGCATGAAATCCTGACTGTTAAACCTGGTGTGTGAACTGATCTGATCAGCTGCCAACACAATGTGAGATGATTGATTATAAATAGAGCGCTGTTAATTAATGTCCACACACCTTTCCAGATCATCATTAGGCTAGGCCTACTTAAAGGAGAGCTTTTGTCTGGTGTGAAAATTGAGTTTGGCTGTTTTGGATCATGAAGACAGCATTGCATTTTGTCATAGACTATATTCATGATATGTGATTATGTCATATATGTTTTATTTAAGTTATGGATTGTAGCATAAGTGAGTTGGGTTGCCCATTGTCAAATGAATAAAATATCAAGTGCACCTCTTGTGGTGCTGACTTTTCCTCTAGGCTATTTCTTTATTACATTATTTTATGAAGCCCTGTGAATACACCTGTTGTTAGGGTACCAGGGCCATGGTGGAGAAGCTTGTGTGTACCAATGATCCCAAGAGCTTTGCCGTCCGGAGCTTAGCTCCTGGTAGGGTCACCCAAGGCGGATAGGTTAAGGGGGAGGTTCCAGATGACACACGAGCCAACCAAGACCTCAACGGTGGAACTGGTGGAAGATGTCTCCAGGTCACAGCAGCAGTGAAGGTGGATGAAGGCTGCAACAGAGGGTGGTCCCCAATCGTCTTGGTTCTCCATGCCATTGGACTCTGGCCACCCACTGCCAAGAACTGTGTGGTGGCTGCAGGTGCATCAGCCTCTCCACGTAAAAAGCTGTCACGCACAGGTGTCCTCCCATTATGCGGCTCCAGGATCGGCCTCTTCACCCACCTGAAGACCCAGAGAGTATGACCCAGGGCGGTCATACTTGACCCCGAGTGACCGCCCTGATGAGGGTGCCAACTTGATATCTATTGTTTAGCCTATATGTTATAATTAGGCTGATGTTGCTTTATAAAACTCAGTGTGTATGTTGTAAGTGTGTATGTTGGAGGAAAGGTTGGTCCAGATGAAAATTGTCAGGGCCAAACTTTGTTCCTAATCCAAGCCTGGTGGTAAAGTTGTAGTTCCTTGTGCTAAAGTCTTGTAATTCTTGTTTCTTAGCATTCTGCTTGTTGTACTTGTTAGTGTTAAAGTTATTTTAGTTCTAAGCGTTATAGTTGTAGTTTTTAGCATTCTACTTGTTGTAGTTCTTTGTGTTAAAGTTTTAGTTCTTAGTTGTTGTAGTTCTTTGTTAAAGTTGTAGTACTTAGCTGTTGTAGTTCTTTGTGGTAAAGTTGAAGTTCTTAGTTGTTGTACTTCTTAGTGTTAAAGTTGTAGTTCTTAGTTGTTGTAGTTCTTTATGTTAAAGGTGTGGTTCTTAGTTTCTTTGTGTTAAGTTGTAGTTCTTAGTTGTTGTAGTTCTTTGTTAAAGTTGTAGTACTTAGCTGTTATCGTTCTTTGTGGTAAAGTTGTAGTACTTAGCTGTTGTAGTTCTTTGTGGTAAAGTTGTAGTTCTTAGTTGTTGTACTTCTTAGTGTTAAAGTTGTAGTTCTTAGTTGTTGTAGTTCTTTGTTAAAGTTGTAGTTCTTAGTTGTTGTAGTTCTTTGTTAAAGTTGTAGTACTTAGCTGTTACAGTTCTTTATGGAGAAGTTGTAGTTCTTAGTTGTTGTAGTTCTTTGTGTTAAAGTTTTCGTTCTTAGTTGTTGTAGTTCTTTGTGTTAAAGTTGTGGTTCTTAGTTTCTTTGTGTTAAAGTTGTAGTTCTTAGTTGTTGTAGTTCTTTGTGTTAAAGTTGTGGTTCTTAGTTTCTTTGTGTTAAAGTTGTAGTTCTTAGTTGTTGTAGTTCTTTGTGTTAAAGTTGTGGTTCTTAGTTTCTTTGTGTTAAAGTTTTCGTTCTTAGTTGTTGTAGTTCTTTGTGTTAAAGTTTTCGTCCTTAGTAGTTGTAGTTCTTTATGTTAAAGTTGTGGTTCGTAGCTGTTGCAGTTCTCACAGAAACAGAACACGGATCACTTTAGATGGAAAAAGCTTTGAAAATTCCAAATGACACTGGGTGTAATGAAAGCATGAGAGGAGGAGAGAAGTGGGGCAGAGCGGGGAGAGAAAATGTCAACACAGAAAAATGAGGTGGTTTCCACCAGTTTCACATGTTTCAGCATAATGTAACTTCTGATTTGTAATGATTCAACTCCAGACTCTAAAAAAAACACTGTTTGCCGTTCAAAATGAGCTCAAAATTACGGGTCGAGGGGGGGTGGAGGGGGGGGAGAGAGGGAGAAGGGGGAGAGAGGGGGGGGAGGGGAGAGAAAGAGAGGGAGCTCAAATTAACGGTGTGAATGAATGACCCTATAAAACAGTGGTTGCAGTTCAGAATGAGCTCAAAATTACAGGTCGAGAGAGAGGGGGGGGGGGGGGGAGAAAGGGAGAGCGAGAGAGCGAGCTCAGATAAACTGTGTGAATGAATGAGCCTATAAAAGCTGTGTTGTAGGGAGAGAGAGAGAATGATGTGTAATGTTTTCTTGTTCTCTTTTATTCGGAAGTTGGAGGTCATTCAAATGAGCTGCACAGAACATTATTTGGCCATTTGAAGTTATTTTGATTTTATTTTGGTTTTATTTTTCTAGTCTGACTGGCCAGGGCCCCAAAAACCTTCATTTCTTTTAGATATGTGTTCGTGTGAACCAGAGACACACAAATGGACTCACAAAAGGACAGGACGTGTGAAATAAGATGAATGATGTTCAGATCACCAGATGAAGCATTACTCCAGGTGCAGGACTTCATACTGGTCTGCTGTTTTGGTCCCAAAGGTCACCGGCTTGTTAGGAGTCAGCGAAGATATTCTTACATGATAAATCACATGTTTGTCCTCTTCCCGGGAAACGCCAACAACGGAGGGCCACGTCCAGGCTCAGGTACATAATGGTCGGAAATGGAGAGGGGTCGGTGAAAACGTGGAGATTTTGGACGAAAAGTGTCTCACGCGGCGGCCTCGGGTCAAGTGAGCAGCCGCCTGTCAGCCGACTGCTGCTGACTGCAGAGAGCTCAACAAAGAACAAGAGCTCGAACCGCGTCACATGCTGTGTGTGTGTGTGTGTGTGTGTGTTGGGGGGGTTGTTGGAGGGATGTCTGAGGAGGTGGAGGGGTCACAAGGTCACGTCATGTTTCAGCGTTTTGCAGAGTACATCAGCAGTACATCAGAGTACATCAGCAGTACACTAAGAGTACGTTGTACTAAGCAGTTTCGTAGTCCAGTCACTAAACCTCCAGGTCAAGTCTCGAGTCCCCAGTGTCCGAGTCCGAGTCCCCAAAGAAGAGTCGGGGTCGAGTCCGAGTCAAGTCCCAATTACCTGAGTCCGAGTCATCAAGGTTGAGTCTGAGTCGGGGCGTCTCTTTAGGCATCTTAGCACCAACTGTTACTGAACACGAGGGTCTGCACATGAATCCGCATGTAGGTGGAGCACACGTGCCTGCCCTGCACCCAACTGAATAATGCTCCGGTATTAATATAGCTGTCAATATCTTACGCCAAATTAT